>NC_090331.1:100768049-101025549 GCF_035084215.1 Heptranchias perlo
GATGGGCAGGAGGAGGAGAAGGAGGTGGAGAAGGCGCAAGATGAGGAGAAGTAGCAGGAGGTGGAGAAGGAGCAGGAGAAGGAGAAGGAGCAGGTGGTGGAGGAGCAGCAGGAGGTGGAGAAGGAGCAGAAGGGAGGCAAGGAGCAGGGGGGAGACACGGAACAGGAGGTGGAGAAGGAGCAGGGGGAGGAGAAGGATGCGAAGAAGGAGAACAAGGAGCAGGAGGTGGCGAATGAGCAGGAGTGGAGAAGGAGCAGGAGGCGAAGAAGGAGCAGGAGGGAGAGAAGGAGCAGGAGTGGAGAAGGAGCAGGATGTGGAGAAGGAGCAGGAGGTGGAGAAGGCGCAAGATGAGGAGAAGGAGCAGGAAGTGGAGAAGGAGCAGGAGAAGGAGAAGGAGCAGGAGAAGGAGAAGGAGCAGGAGGTGGAGAAGGAGCAGCAGGTGGAGAAGGGGCAGGAGGGCGAAACCGAGCAGGAGGAAGACAAGGAGCAAGTGGTGGAGAAGGAGCAAGAGGAGGAGAAGGAGAAGAAGAAGGAACAGGAGGTGGTAAATGAGCAGCAGTGGAGAAGGAGCAGGAGGTGGAGAAGGAGCAGGAGGGCAGGAAGGAGCAGGAGGGCGAGAAGGAGCATCAGGTGGAAAGGAGCAGGAGGTGGACAAGGAGCAGGATGTGGACAAGGAGTAGGAGGTGGACAAGGAGCAGGAGGTGGACATGGATCAGGAGGTGGAGGAGGAGGACGAGCAGGAGATGGAGCAGGAGCTGGAGATGGAGCAGGAATTGAGAAGCAGCAGGAGGAAAAGAAGGAGCAGGCGGAGAAGAAGGAGCAGGAGAAGGAGAAGGAGCAGGAGAAGGAGAAGGAGCAGGAGGTGGAGAAGGCGCAGGAAGTCGAGAAGGAGCAGAAGGAGGAGAAGGAGCAGGAGGAGGAGAAGGAGCCGGAGGAGGGGAAGGAGCCGGAGGTGGAGAAGGAGCAGGAGGTGGAGAAGTAGCAGGAGGTGGAGAAGGAGCAGGAGGTGGAGAAGGAGCAGGAGGTGGAGAAGGAGCAGGAGGTGGAGAAGGAGCAGGAGGTGGAGAAGGAGCAGGAGGTGGAGAAGGAGCAGGAGGTGGAGAAGGAGCAGGAGGTGGAGAAGGAGCAGGAGGGAGAAAAAGAGCAGGAGGAAGACAAGGAGCAGGTGTTGGAGAAGGAGCAAGAGGAGGAGAAGGAGGAGAAGAAGGAGCGGGAGGTGGTAAATGAGCAGCAGTGGAGAAGGAGCAGGAGGTGGAGAAGGAGCAGGAGGGCAGGAAGGAGCAGGAGGGCGAGAAGGAGCAGGAGGTGGAAAGGAGCAGGAAGTGGAAAGGAGCAGGAGGTGGCAAGGAGCAGGAGGTGGACAAGGAGCAGGAGGTTGACAAGGAGCAGGAGGTGGACAAGGAGCAGGAGGTGGACAAGGAGCAGGAGGTGGACAAGGAGCAGGAGGTGGAGAAGGAGCAGGAGGTGGAGAAGGAGCAGGAGGGAGAAAAAGAGCAGGAGGAAGACAAGGAGCAGGTGTTGGAGAAGGAGCAAGAGGAGGAGAAGGAGGAGAAGAAGGAGCGGGAGGTGGTAAATGAGCAGCAGTGGAGAAGGAGCAGGAGGTGGAGAAGGAGCAGGAGGGCAGGAAGGAGCAGGAGGGCGAGAAGGAGCAGGAGGTGGAAAGGAGCAGGAAGTGGAAAGGAGCAGGAGGTGGCAAGGAGCAGGAGGTGGACAAGGAGCAGGAGGTTGACAAGGAGCAGGAGGTGGACAAGGAGCAGGAGGTGGACAAGGAGCAGGAGGTGGACAAGGAGCAGGAGGTGGACAAGGAGCAGGAGGTGGACAAGGAGCAGGAGGTGGACAAGTAGCAGCAGGTGGTCAAGGAGCAGCAGGAGGTCAAGGAGCAGGAGGTGGACAAGGAGCAGGAGGTGGACAAGGAGCAGGAGGTGGACAAGGATCAGGAGGTGGACAAGGATCAGGAGGTGGAGGAGGAGGACGAGCAGGAGATGGAGCAGGAGCTGGAGATGGAGCAGGAATTGAGAAGGATCAGGAGGAAAAGAAGGAGCCTGCGGAGAAGAAGGAGCAGGAGAAGGAGAAGGAGCAGGAGAAGGAGAAAGAGCAGGAGGTGGAGAAGGAGCAGGAGGGAGACAAGGAGCAGGAGGGAGACAAGGAGCAGGAGGTGGAGAAGGAGCAGGAGGTGGAGAAGTAGCAGGAGGAGGAGAAGGAGGTGGAGGAGGAGATGGAGGTGGAGAAGGACCAGAAGGAGGAGTTGGAGAAGGAGTTGGTGAAGAAGCAGGAGGCGGAGCAGGAGCAGGCGGAGAAGAAGGAGGAGGAGGTGGAGAAGGAGCAGGAGTGGAGAAGGAGCAGGAGAACAAGAAGGAGCAAGAGGAGGAGTAGGAGCAGGAGGAGGAGAAGGAACAGGAGGTGCAGAAGGCGCAAGATGAGGAGAAGCAGCAGTAGGTGGAGAAGGAGACGGCGGTGGTGAAGAAGCAGGAGAAGGAGAAGAAGCAGGAGGTGGAGAAGGAGCAGGAGGTGGAGAAGGAGCAAGAGGAAGACAAGGAGCAAGTGGTGGAGAAGGAGCAAGAGGAGGAGAAGGAGGAGAAGAAGGAGCAGGAGGTGGTGAATGAGCAGGAGTGGATAAGGAGCAGGAGGTGGCGAAGGAGCAGGAGGGCAGGAAGGAGCAGGAGGGCGAGAAGGGGCAGGAGGTGGAAAGGAGCAGGAGGTGGACAAGGAGCAGGAGGTGGACAAGGAGCAGGAGGTGGACAAGGAGCAGGAGGTGGACAAGGAGCAGCAGGTGGACAAGGAGCAGGAGGCGGACAAGGAGCAGGAGGCGGACTGGGAGTATGAGGTGGACAAGGAGCAGGAGGTGGAGGAGGAGGGAGAGCAGGCGATGGAGCAGGAGCTGGAGCAGGAATTGAGAAGGAGCAGGAGGAAAAGAAGGAGCCTACGTAGAAGAAGGAGCAGGAGAGGGAGAAGGAGCAGCAGAAGGAGAAGGAGCAGGAGGTGGAGAAGGCGCAAGATGAGGAGAAGAGGCAGGATGTGGAGAAGGAGCAGGAGGTGGAGAAGGAGCAGGAGGTGGAGAAGGAGCAGGAGGTGGAGAAGGAGCAGGACGTGGAGAAGAAGCAGGAGGTGGAGAAGGAGCAGGAGGTGGAGAAGGAGCAGGAGGTGGAGAAGGAGCATGAGGGAGACAAGGAGCAGGAGGAGGAGAAGGAGCAGGAGGAGGAGAAGGAGCAGGAGGAGGAGAAGGAGCAGGAGGAGGAGAAGGAGCAGGAGGTGGACAAGGAGCAGGAGGTGGACAAGGAGCAGGAGGTGGACAAGGAGCAGGAGGTGGACAAGGAGCAGGAGGTGGACAAGGAGCAGGAGGTGGACAAGGAGCAGGAGGTGGACAAGGAGCAGGAGGTGGACAAGGAGCAGGAGGTGGACAAGGAGCAGGAGGAGGAGAAGGAGGTGGAAGAGGATTAGGAGCTGGAGTAGAGCAGGAGGGGGAGAAGGAGCAGGAGGGGGAGGAGGAGGACGTGCAGCAGATGGAGCAGGAGCTGGAGATGGAGCAGGAATTGAGAAGGAGCAGGAAGAAAGGAAGGAGCCGGCAGAGATGAAGGAGCAGGAGAAGGAGAAGCAGCAGGAGAAGGAGAAGGAGACAGACGTGGATCTGGCGCAAGATGAGGAGAAGGGGCAGGAGGTGGAGAAGGAGCAGGAGGTGGAGAAGGAGCAGGAGGTGGAGAAGGATCAGGAGGTGGAGAAGGAGCAGGAGGTGGAGAAGGAGCAGGAGGTGGAGAAGGAGCAGGAGGTGGAGAAGGAGCAGGAGGTGGAGAAGGAGCAGGAGGTGGAGAAGGAGCAGGAGGAGAAGGAGCAAGATGAGGAGAAGGGGCAGGTGGAGGAGGAGCAGGAGGTGGAGATGGAGCAGGAATTGAGAAGGAGCAGGAGGAAAAGAAGGAGCAGGCGGAGAAGAAGGAGCAGGAGAAGGAGAGGAGCAGGAGAAGGAGATGGAGCAGGAGGTGGAGAAGGCGCAAGATGAGTAGAAGGAGCAGGAGATGGAGAAGGAGCAGGAGGGAGACATGGAGCAGGAGGTGGAGAAGGAGCAGGAGGAGGAGAAGGAGCAGGTGGTGCAGAAGGAGCAGGAGTTGGACAAGGTGCAGGAGGAGGAGAAGGAGGTGGAGGAGGAGATCGAGGTGGAGAAGGAGCAGGAGGAGGAGAAGGAACATGAGGTGGAGAAGAAGCAATAGGTCGAGAAGGAGCAGGAGGCGGAGAAGGACCAGAAGGAGGAGTAGGAGAAGGAGTTGGAGAAGATGCAGGAGGCGGAGGAGGAGCAGGATGAGAAGAAGGAGTACGAGGTGGAGATGGAGCATGAGGAGGAGAATGAGCCGGAGGTGGGGAAGTAGTAGGAGGAGGAGCAGGGACAGGAGCAGCAGAAGGCAGCAGGAGGTGGAGAAGGAGCAGGTGGTCGAGAAGGAGCAGGAGGAGGAGAAGGAGCAGGAGGTGGAGAAGGAGCAGGAGGTGGAGAAGGAGCAGGACGTGAAGAAGAAGCAGGAGGTGGAGAAGGAGCAGGAGGTGGAGAAGGAGCAGGAGGTGGAGAAGGAGCATGAGGGAGACAAGGAGCAGGAGGAGGAGAAGGAGCAGGAGGAGGAGAAGGAGCAGGAGGAGGAGAAGGAGCAGGAGGAGGAGAAGGAGCAGGAGGTGGACAAGGAGCAGGAGGTGGACAAGGAGCAGGAGGTGGACAAGGAGCAGGAGGTGGACAAGGAGCAGGAGGTGGACAAGGAGCAGGAGGTGGACAAGGAGCAGGAGGTGGACAAGGAGCAGGAGGTGGACAAGGAGCAGGAGGTGGACAAGGAGCAGGAGGAGGAGAAGGAGGTGGAAGAGGATTAGGAGCTGGAGTAGAGCAGGAGGGGGAGAAGGAGCAGGAGGGGGAGGAGGAGGACGTGCAGCAGATGGAGCAGGAGCTGGAGATGGAGCAGGAATTGAGAAGGAGCAGGAAGAAAGGAAGGAGCCGGCAGAGATGAAGGAGCAGGAGAAGGAGAAGCAGCAGGAGAAGGAGAAGGAGACAGACGTGGATCTGGCGCAAGATGAGGAGAAGGGGCAGGAGGTGGAGAAGGAGCAGGAGGTGGAGAAGGAGCAGGAGGTGGAGAAGGATCAGGAGGTGGAGAAGGAGCAGGAGGTGGAGAAGGAGCAGGAGGTGGAGAAGGAGCAGGAGGTGGAGAAGGAGCAGGAGGTGGAGAAGGAGCAGGAGGTGGAGAAGGAGCAGGAGGAGAAGGAGCAAGATGAGGAGAAGGGGCAGGTGGAGGAGGAGCAGGAGGTGGAGATGGAGCAGGAATTGAGAAGGAGCAGGAGGAAAAGAAGGAGCAGGCGGAGAAGAAGGAGCAGGAGAAGGAGAGGAGCAGGAGAAGGAGATGGAGCAGGAGGTGGAGAAGGCGCAAGATGAGTAGAAGGAGCAGGAGATGGAGAAGGAGCAGGAGGGAGACATGGAGCAGGAGGTGGAGAAGGAGCAGGAGGAGGAGAAGGAGCAGGTGGTGCAGAAGGAGCAGGAGTTGGACAAGGTGCAGGAGGAGGAGAAGGAGGTGGAGGAGGAGATCGAGGTGGAGAAGGAGCAGGAGGAGGAGAAGGAACATGAGGTGGAGAAGAAGCAATAGGTCGAGAAGGAGCAGGAGGCGGAGAAGGACCAGAAGGAGGAGTAGGAGAAGGAGTTGGAGAAGATGCAGGAGGCGGAGGAGGAGCAGGATGAGAAGAAGGAGTACGAGGTGGAGATGGAGCATGAGGAGGAGAATGAGCCGGAGGTGGGGAAGTAGTAGGAGGAGGAGCAGGGACAGGAGCAGCAGAAGGAGCAGGAGGTGGAGAAGGAGCAGGTGGTCGAGAAGGAGCAGGAGGAGGAGAAGGAGCAGGAGGAGGAGCAGGAGGAGGAGAAGGAGCAGGAGGAGGAGAAGGAGCAGGAGTGGAGAAGGAGCAGGAGAACAAGAAGGAGCAGGAGAACAAGAAGAAGCAGGAGGTGGAGAAGGAGCAGGTGGTCGAGAAGGAGCAGGAGGAGGAGAAGGAGCAGGAGGAGGAGAAGGAGCAGGAGGAGGAGAAGGAGCAGGAGGAAGAGAAGGCGCAAGACGAGGAGAAGGAGCAGGAGTGGAGAAGGAGCGGGAGAACAAGAAGGAGCAGGAGAACAAGAAGAAGCAGGAGGTGGAGAAGGAGCAGGAGGTGGAGAAGGAGCAGGAGGAGGAGAAGGAGCAGGAGTGGAGAAGGAGCAGGAGATCAAGAAGGAGCAGGAGGAGGAGAAGGAGCAGGAGGAGGAGAAGGAGCAGGAGTGGAGAAGGAGCAGGAGGAGGAGAAGGAGCAGGAGTGGAGAAGGAGCAGGAGAACAAGAAGGAGCAGGAGAACAAGAAGGAGCAGGAGAACAAGAAGGAGCAGGAGGTGGAGAAGGAGAAGGAGGAGAAGAAGGAGCCGGAGGTGGTGAATGAGCAGGAGGTGGACATGGAGCAGGAGGCGGACGAGGAGCATGAGGTGGACAAGGAGCAGGAGGTGGAGGAGGAGGGCGAGCAGGAGATGGAGCAGGAGCTGGAGATGGAGCAGGAATTGAGAAGGAGCAGGAGGAAAAGAAGGAGCCTGCGGAGAAGAAGGAGCAGGAGAGGGAGAAGGAGCAGCAGAAGGAGAAGCAGCAGGAGGTGGAGAAGGCGCAAGATGAGGAGAAGGAGCAGAAGGTGGAGAAGGCTCAGGAGGGAGAGAAGGAGCAGGAGGGAGAGAAGGAGCAGGAGGTGGACAAGGAGCAGGAGGTGGACAAGGAGCAGGAGGTGGACAAGGAGCAGGAGGTGGACAAGGAGCAGGAGGTGGACAAGGAGCAGGAGGTGGACAAGGAGCAGGAGAAGAATGATGGGCAGGAGGAGGAGAAGGAGGTGGAGAAGGCGCAAGATGAGGAGAAGTAGCAGGAGGTGGAGAAGGAGCAGGAGAAGGAGAAGGAGCAGGTGGTGGAGGAGCAGCAGGAGGTCGAGAAGGAGCAGAAGGGAGGCAAGGAGCAGGGGGGAGACACGGAACAGGAGGTGGAGAAGGAGCAGGGGGAGGAGAAGGATGCGAAGAAGTAGAACAAGGAGCAGGAGGTGGCGAATGAGCAGGAGTGGAGAAGGAGCAGGAGGCGAAGAAGGAGCAGGAGGGAGAGAAGGAGCAGGAGGGAGAGAAGGAGCAGGATGTGGAGAAGGAGCAGGAGGTGGAGAAGGCGCAAGATGAGGAGAAGGAGCAGGAGGTGGAGAAGGAGCAGGAGAAGGAAAAGGAGCAGGATTAGGAGAAGGAGCAGCAGGTGGAGAAGGAGCAGCAGGTGGAGAAGGGGCAGGAGGGAGAAACACAGCAGGAGGAATACAAGGAGCAAGTGGTGGAGAAGGAGCAAGAGGAGGAGAAGGAGAAGAAGAAGGAACAGGAGGTGGTAAATGAGCAGCAGTGGAGAAGGAGCAGGAGGTGGAGAAGGAGCAGGAGGGCAGGAAGGAGCAGGAGGGCGAGAAGGATCATCAGGTGGAAAGGAGCAGGAGGTGGACAAGGAGCAGGATGTGGACAAGGAGTAGGAGGTGGACAAGGAGCAGGAGGTGGACATGGATCAGGAGGTGGAGGAGGAGGACGAGCAGGAGATGGAGCAGGAGCTGGAGATGGAGCAGGAATTGAGAAGCAGCAGGAGGAAAAGAAGGAGCAGGCGGAGAAGAAGGAGCAGGAGAAGGAGAAGGAGCAGGAGAAGGAGAAGGAGCAGGAGGTGGAGAAGGCGCAGGAAGTCGAGAAGGAGCAGAAGGAGGAGAAGGATCAGGAGGAGGAGAAGGAGCCGGAGGAGGGGAAGGAGCCGGAGGAGGAGAAGGAGCAGGAGAACAAGAAGGAGAAGGAGGAGGACTAGGAGCAGGGGGAGGAGAAGGAGCAGGAGGTAGAGAAGGCGCAAGATGAGGAAAAGGAGACGGAGCTGGAGAAGGAGACGGAGGTGGAGAAGGAGACGGAGGTGGAGAAGGAGCAGGAGGTGGAGAAGTAGCAGGAGGTGGAGAAGGAGCAGGAGGTGGAGAAGGAGCAGGAGGTGGAGAAGGAGCAGGAGGTGGAGAAGGAGCAGGAGGTGGAGAAGGAGCAGGAGGTGGAGAAGGAGCAGGAGGTGGAGAAGGAGCAGGAGGGAGAAAAAGAGCAGGAGGGAGAAAAAGAGCAGGAGGAAGACAAGGAGCAAGTGTTGGAGAAGGAGCAAGAGGAGGAGAAGGAGGAGAAGAAGGAGCAGGAGGTGGAAAGGAGCAGGAGGTGGAAAGGAGCAGGAGGTGGCAAGGAGCAGGAGGTGGACAAGGAGCAGGAGGTTGACAAGGAGCAGGAGGTGGACAAGGAGCAGGAGGTGGACAAGGAGCAGGAGGTGGACAAGGAGCAGGAGGTGGAAAAGGAGCAGGAGGTGGACAAGGAGCAGCAGGTGGTCAAGGAGCAGGAGGTGGACAAGGAGCAGGAGGTGGACAAGGAGCAGGAGGTGGACAAGGATCAGGAGGTGGACAAGGATCAGGAGGTGGAGGAGGAGGACGAGCAGGAGATGGAGCAGGAGCTGGAGATGGAGCAGGAATTGAGAAGGATCAGGAGGAAAAGAAGGAGCCTGTGGAGAAGAAGGAGCAGGAGAAGGAGAAGGAGCAGGAGAAGGAGAAAGAGCAGGAGGTGGAGAAGGAGCAGGAGGGAGACAAGGAGCAGGAGGGAGACAAGGAGCAGGAGGTGGAGAAGGAGCAGGAGGTGGAGAAGTAGCAGGAGGAGGAGAAGGAGGTGGAGGAGGAGATGGAGGTGGAGAAGGAGCAGGAGGAGGAGAAGGAACATGATGTGGAGAAGGAGCAATAGGTCGAGAAGGAGCAGGAGGCGGAGAAGGACCAGAAGGAGGAGTTGGAGAAGGAGTTGGTGAAGAAGCAGGAGGCGGAGCAGGAGCAGGCGGAGAAGAAGGAGGAGGAGGTGGAGAAGGAGCAGGAGTGGAGAAGGAGCAGGAGAACAAGAAGGAGCAAGAGGAGGAGTAGGAGCAGGAGGTGGAGAAGGAACAGGAGGTGGAGAAGGCGCAAGATGAGGAGAAGCAGCAGTAGGTGGAGAAGGAGACGGCGGTGGAGAAAAAGCAGGAGAAGGAGAAGAAGCAGGAGGTGGAGAAGGAGCAGGAGGTGGAGAAGGAGCAAGAGGAAGACAAGGAGCAAGTGTTGGAGAAGGAGCAAGAGGAGGAGAAGGAGGAGAAGAAGGAGCAGGAGGTGGTGAATGAGCAGGAGTGGATAAGGAGCAGTAGGTGGCGAAGGAGCAGGAGGGCAGGAAGGAGCAGGAGGGCGAGAAGGGGCAGGAGGTGGAAAGGAGCAGGAGGTGGACAAGGAGCAGGAGGTGGACAAGGAGCAGGAGGTGGACAAGGAGCAGGAGGTGGACAAGGAGCAGGAGGCGGACAAGGAGCAGGAGGCGGACTGGGAGTATGAGGTGGACAAGGAGCAGGATGTGGAGGAGGAGGGAGAGCAGGCGATGGAGCAGGAGCTGGAGATGGAGCAGGAATTGAGAAGGAGCAGGAGGAAAAGAAGGAGCCTACGTAGAAGAAGGAGCAGGAGAGGGAGAAGGAGCAGCAGAAGGAGAAGGAGCAGGAGGTGGAGAAGGCGCAAGATGAGGAGAAGAGGCAGGATGTGGAGAAGGAGCAGCAGGTGGAGAAGGAGCAGGAGGTGGAGAAGGAGCAGGAGGTGGAGAAGAAGCAGGAGGTGGAGAAGGAGCAGGAGGTGGAGAAGGAGCAGGAGGTGGAGAAGGAGCAGGAGGGAGACAAGGAGCAGGAGGAGGAGAAGGAGCAGGAGGAGGAGAAGGAGCAGGCGGAGGAGAAGGAGCAGGAGGAGGAGAAGGAGCAGGAGGTGGACAAGGAGCAGGAGGTGGACAAGGAGCAGGGGGTGGACAAGGAGCAGGAGGTGGACAAGGAGCAGGAGGTGGACAAGGAGCAGGAGGTGGACAAGGAGCAGGAGTTGGACAAGGAGCAGGAGGTGGACAAGGAGCAGGAGGAGGAGAAGGAGGTGGAAGAGGAGAAGGAGCTGGAGAAAGAGCAGGAGGGGGAGAAGGAGCAGGAGGGGGAGGAGGAGGACGTGCAGCAGATGGAGCAAGAGCTGGAGATGGAGCAGGAATTGAGAAGGAGCAGGAAGAAAGGAAGGAGCAGGCAGAGATGAAGGAGCAGGAGAAGGAGAAGCAGCAGGAGAAGGAGAAGGAGCCAGACGTGGAGCTGGCGCAAGATGAGGAGAAGGGGCAGGAGGTGGAGAAGGAGCAGGAGGTGGAGAAGGAGCAGGAGGTGGAGAAGGATCAGGAGGTGGAGAAGGAGCAGGAGGTGGAGAAGGAGCAGGAGGTGGAGAAGGAGCAGGAGATGGAGAAGGAGCAGGAGGTGGAGAAGGAGCAGGAGGTGGAGAAGGAGCAGGAGGAGAAGGAGCAAGATGAGGAGAAGGGGCAGGTGGAGGAGGAGCAGGAGGTGGAGATGGAGCAGGAATTGAGAAGGAGCAGGAGGAAAAGAAGGAGCAGGCGGAGAAGAAGGAGCAGGAGAAGCAGAGGAGCAGTAGAAGGAGATGGAGCAGGAGGTGGAGAAGGCGCAAGATGAGGAGAAGGAGCAGGAGATGGAGAAGGAGCAGGAGGGAGACATGGAGCAGGAGGTGGAGAAGGAGCAGGAGGAGGAGAAGGAGTAGGATGAGGAGAAGGGGCAGGTGGAGGAGAAGGAGCAGGTGGAGGAGAAGGAGCAGGTGGTGCAGAAGGAGCAGGAGTTGGACAAGGTGCAGGAGGAGGAGAAGGAGGTGGAGGAGGAGATCGAGGTGGAGAAGGAGCAGGAGAAGGAGATGGAGCAGGAGGTGGAGAAGGCGCAAGATGAGGAGAAGGAGCAGGAGATGGAGAAGGAGCAGGAGGAAGACAAGGAGCAAGTGGTGGAGAAGGACAAAGAGGAGAAGGAGGAGAAGAAGGAGCCGGAGGTGGTGAATGAGCAGGAGTGGAGAAGGAGCAGAAGATGGAGAAGGAGCAGGAGGAGGAGAAGGAGCAGGAGGAGGAGAAGGGGCAGGAGGTGACAAGGAGCAGGAGGTGGACAAGGAGCAGGAGGTGGACAAGGAGCAGGAGGTGGACATGGAGCAGGAGGCGGACGAGGAGCATGAGGTGGACAAGGAGCAGGAGGTGGAGGAGGAGGGCGAGCAGGAGATTGAGCAGGAGCTGGAGATGGAGCAGGAATTGAGAAGGAGCAGGAGGAAAAGAAGGAGCCTGCGGAGAAGAAGGAGCAGGAGAGGGAGAAGGAGCAGCAGAAGGAGAAGCAGCAGGAGGTGGAGAAGGCGCAAGATGAGGAGAAGGAGCAGAAGGTGGAGAAGGCTCAGGAGGGAGAGAAGGAGCAGGAGGGAGAGAAGGAGCAGGAGGTGGACAAGGAGCAGGAGGTGGACAAGGAGCAGGAGGTGGACAAGGAGCAGGAGGTGGACAAGGAGCAGGAGGTGGACAAGGAGCAGGAGGTGGACAAGGAGCAGGAGGTGGAGGAGGAGGACGAGCAGCAGATGAAGCAGGAGCTGGAGATGGAGCAGGAATTGAGAAGAAGCAGGAGGAAAGGAAGGAGCAGGCGGAGATGAAGGAGCAGGAGAAGGAGAAGGAGCAGGAGGTGGAGAAGGAGCAGGAGGTGGAGATGGAGCAGCAGGTGGAGAAGGAGCAGGAGGTGGAGAAGGAGCAGGAGGTGGTGAAGGCGCAAGATGAGGAGAAGGAGCAGGAGGTGGAGAAGGAGCCGGAGGTGGAGAAGGAGCCGGAGGTGGAGAAGGAGCAGGAAGTGGAGAAGGAGCATGAGGTGGAGAAGGAGCATGAGGTGGAGAAGGAGAAGGAGGTGGAGCAGGCGCAAGATCAGGAGAAGAGGCAGGAGGTGGAGAAGGAGCCGGAGGAGGAGAAGGAGCAGGAGGTGGAGAAGGAGCAGGAGGTGGAGAAGGAGCAGGAGGTGGAGAAGGAGCAGGAGGTGGAGAAGGAGCAGGAGGTGGAGAAGGAGCAGGGTGAGGAAAAGGAGCAGGGTGAGGAAAAGTAGCAGGAGGTGGAGAAGGAGCAGGAGGTGGAGAAGGAGCAGGAGGTTGACAAGGTGCAGGTGGAGGAGAAGGAGCAGGAGGAGTAGATAGAGCAGGAGGAGGAGAAGGAGCAGGGGTGGAGAAGGAGCAGGTGTACAAGAAGGAGCAGTAGGAGGAGTCGGAGCAGGAGGTGGACAAGGAGCAGGAGGAGGAGAAGGAGGCGGATGAGGAGAAGGAGGGGGAGAAAGAGCAGGAGGGGGAGAAGGAGTAGGAAGTGGACAAGAAGCAGGAGGGGAGGAGGAGGACGAGCAGAAGATGGAGCAGGAGCTGGAGATGGAGCAAGAATTGAGATGGAGCAGGAGGAAAGGAAGTAGCAGGCGGAGAAGAAGAGCAGGAGAAGGAGAAGGAGCAGGAGAAGGAGAAGGAGCAGTAGGTGGAGAAGGAGCAGTAGGTGGAGAAGGAGCAGGAGGTGGAGAGAGCGCAAGATGAGGAGAAGGAGCAGGAGGTGGAGAAGGAGCCGGAGGTGGAGAAGGAGCAGGAAGTGGAGAAGGAGCATGAGGTAGTGAAGGAGCAGCAGGTGGAGAAGGCGCAATATGAGGAGAAGATGCAGGAAGTGGAGAAGGTGCAGGAGTTGGAGAAGGAGCAGGAGGTGGAGAAGGAGCAGGAGGGAGACAAGGAGCAGGAGGTGGAGAAGGAGGAGGAGAAGTAGCAGGATGAGGAGAAGGAGCAGGTGGAGGAGAAGGAGCAGGAGGTGGAGATGGAGCAGGAGTGGGGAAGGAGCAGGAGAAGAAGAAGGAGCACGAGGAGGAGTTGGAGCAGGAGGAGAAGGAGCAGGAAGTCGAGAAGGCGCAAGATGAGGAGACGGAGCTGGAGGTGGAGAAGGAACATGAGGTGGTCAAGGTGCAGGAGGAGGAGAAGGAGGTGGAGGAGGAGAAGGCGGGGGAGAAGGAGACGGAGGAGGAGAAGGAACATGAGGTGGAGAAGAAGCAATAGGTCGAGAAGGAGCAGGAGTCGGGGAAGGATCAGAAGCGGGAGAAGGAGGAGGAGTTGGAGAAGGAGCATGAGGAGGAGAATGAGCAGGAGGTGGAGAAGTAGCAGGAGGAGGAGCATGGGCAGGAGGAGAAGCAGGAGCAGGTGGTGGAGAAGGAGCAGGAGGTGGAGAAGTAGCAGGAGGAGGAGCAGGGGCAGGAGGAGAAGAAGGAGCAGGAGGAGAAGAAGGAGCAGGAGGTGGTGAAGGAGCAGGAGGTGGAGAAGGAGCAGGAGGAGGAGCAGTGGCAGGAGGAGAAGTAGCAGGACGTGGAGAAGGAGCAGGAGGTGGAGAAGGAGCAGGAGGGCAGGAAGGAGCAGGAGGGCGAGAAGGAGCAGGAGGTGGAAAGGAGCAGGAGGCGAACAAGGAGCAGGAGGCGGACAAGGAGCAGGAGGCGGACAAGGAGCAGGAGGCGGACAAGGAGCAGGAGGTGGACAAGGTGCAGGGGGTGGACAAGGAGCAGGGGGTGGACAAGGAGCAGGAGGAGGAGACGGAGATGGATGAGGAGAAGGAGGTAGAGAAAGAGCATGAGGGGCAGAAGGAGCAGGAGGTGGACAAGGAGCAGGAGGTGGAGGAGGAGGACGAGCAGCAGATGAAGCAGGAGCTGGAGATGGAGCAGGAATTGAGAAGAAGCAGGAGGAAAGGAAGGAGCAGGCGGAGATGAAGGAGCAGGAGAAGGAGAAGGAGCAGGAGGTGGAGAAGGAGCAGGAGGTGGAGAAGGAGCAGGAGGTGTAGAAGGAGCAGGAGGTGGAGAAGGAGCAGGAGGTGGTGAAGGCGCAAGATGAGGAGAAGGAGCATGAGGTGGAGAAGGAGCATGAGGTGGAGAAGGAGCAGGAGGTGGAGCAGGCGCAAGATGAGGAGAAGAGGCAGGAGGTGGAGAAGGAGCAGGAGGAGGAGAAGGAGCAGGAGGTGGAGAAGGAGCAGGAGGTGGAGAAGGAGCAGGAGGTGGAGAAGGAGCAGGAGGTGGAGAAGGAGCAGGGTGAGGAAAAGGAGCAGGGTGAGGAAAAGTAGCAGGAGGTGGAGAAGGAGCAGGAGGTGGAGAAGGAGCAGGAGGTTGACAAGGTGCAGGAGGAGGAGAAGGAGGTGGAGGAGGAGAATTAGGTGGAGAAGGAGCAGGAGGAGGAGTCGGAGCAGGAGGTGGAGAAGGCGCAAGATGAGGAGAAGGAGGTGTAGGAAAAGAAGGAGGTGGAGAAGGAGCAGGAGAAGGAACAGGAACAGGAGGTGGAGAAAAATCATTCGGTGGAGAAGGAGCAGGAGACGGAGAAGGACCAGGAGGGGAAGTAGGAGAATGAGTTGGAGAAGAATCAGGAGGAGGAGCAGGAGCAGGAGGAGAAGAAGGAGTAGGAGGTTGAGAAGGAGCAGGAGGTGGTGAAGGAGCAGGTGGAGGAAAAGGAGGAGGAGAAGGAACATGAGGTGGAGAAGAAGCAATAGGTCGAGAAGGAGCAGGAGGCAGTGAAGGACCAGAAGGGGGAGTAGGAGAAGGAGTTGGAGAAGAAGCAGGAGGCGGAGCAGGAGCAGGAGCAGGAGGAGAAGAAGGAGGAGGAGGTGGAGAAGGAGCAGGAGGTCGATAAGGGGCAGGAGGAGGAGAAGGAGCAGGAGGAGGAGAAGGAGCAGGGGTGGAGAATGAGCAGGTGTACAAGAAGGAGCAGGAGGAGGAGTAGGAGCAGGAGGAGGAGAAGGAGGAGAAGAAGGAGCAGGAGGTGGTGAATGAGCAGGAGGTGGACAAGGTTGCAGGAGGTGGTCAAGGAGCAGGAGGTGGACAAGGAGCAGGAGGTGGACAAGGAGCAGGAGGAGGAGAAGGTGGTGGATGAGGAGAAGGAGGGGGAGAAAGAGCAGGAGGGGGAGAAGGAGTAGGAAGTGGACAAGAAGCAAGAGGGGAGGAGGAGGACGAGCAGGAGATGGAGCAGGAGCTGGAGATGGAGCAAGAATTGAGATGGAGCAGGAGGAAAGGAAGTAGCAGGCGGAGAAGAAGAGCAGGAGAAGGAGAAGGAGCAGGAGAAGGAGAAGGAGCAGTAGGTGGAGAAGGAGCAGTAGGTAGAGAAGAAGCAGGAGATGGAGAGAGTGCAAGATGAGGAGAAGGAGCAGGAGGTGGAGAAGGAGCCGGAGGTGGAGAAGGAGCAGGAAGTGGAGAAGGAGCATGAGGTAGTGAAGGAGCAGCAGGTGGAGAAGGCGCAATATGAGGAGAAGATGCAGGAAGTGGAGAAGGTGCAGGAGTTGGAGAAGGAGCAGGAGGTGGAGAAGGAGCAGGAGGGAGACAAGGAGCAGGAGGTGGAGAAGGAGGAGGAGAAGTAGCAGGATGAGGAGAAGGAGCAGGTGGAGGAGAAGGAGCAGGAGGTGGAGATGGAGCAGGAGTGGGGAAGGAGCAGGAGAAGAAGAAGGAGCACGAGGAGGAGTTGGAGCAGGAGGAGAAGGAGCAGGAAGTCGAGAAGGCGCAAGATGAGGAGACGGAGCTGGAGGTGGAGAAGGAACATGAGGTGGTCAAGGTGCAGGAGGAGGAGAAGGAGGTGGAGGAGGAAAAGGAGGTGGAGAAGGAGACGGAGGAGGAGAAGGAACATGAGGTGGAGAAGAAGCAGGAGGTGGAGCAGGCGCAAGATGAGGAGAAGAGGCAGGAGGTGGAGAAGGAGCAGGAGGAGGAGAAGGAGCAGGAGGTGGAGAAGGAGCAGGAGGTGGAGAAGGAGCAGGAGGTGGAGAAGGAGCAGGAGGTGGAGAAGGAGCAGGGTGAGGAAAAGGAGCAGGGTGAGGAAAAGTAGCAGGAGGTGGAGAAGGAGCAGGAGGTGGAGAAGGAGCAGGAGGTTGACAAGGTGCAGGAGGAGGAGAAGGAGGTGGAGGAGGAGAATTAGGTGGAGAAGGAGCAGGAGGAGGAGTCGGAGCAGGAGGTGGAGAAGGCGCAAGATGAGGAGAAGGAGGTGTAGGAAAAGAAGGAGGTGGAGAAGGAGCAAGAGAAGGAACAGGAACAGGAGGTGGAGAAAAATCATTCGGTGGAGAAGGAGCAGGAGACGGAGAAGGACCAGGAGGGGAAGTAGGAGAATGAGTTGGAGAAGAATCAGGAGGAGGAGCAGGAGCAGGAGGAGAAGAAGGAGTAGGAGGTTGAGAAGGAGCAGGAGGTGGTGAAGGAGCAGGTGGAGGAAAAGGAGGAGGAGAAGGAACATGAGGTGGAGAAGAAGCAATAGGTCGAGAAGGAGCAGGAGGCAGTGAAGGACCAGAAGGGGGAGTAGGAGAAGGAGTTGGAGAAGAAGCAGGAGGCGGAGCAGGAGCAGGAGCAGGAGGAGAAGAAGGAGGAGGAGGTGGAGAATGAGCAGGACTTGGAGAAGGAGCAGGAGGAGGAGCAGGGGCAGGAGGAGAAGAAGGAGCAGGAGGTGGAGAAGGAGCAGGAGGTCGATAAGGGGCAGGAGGAGGAGAAGGAGCAGGAGGAGTGGATAGAGCAGGAGGAGGAGAAGGAGCAGGGGTGGAGAAGGAGCAGGTGTACAAGAAGGAGCAGGAGGAGGAGTAGGAGCAGGAGGAGGAGAAGGAGGAGAAGAAGGAGCAGGAGGTGGTGAATGAGCAGGAGGTGGACAAGGTTGCAGGAGGTGGTCAAGGAGCAGGAGGTGGACAAGGAGCAGGAGGTGGACAAGGAGCAGGAGGAGGAGAAGGAGGTGGATGAGGAGAAGGAGGGGGAGAAAGAGCAGGAGGGGGAGAAGGAGTAGGAAGTGGACAAGAAGCAGGAGGGGAGGAGGAGGACGAGCAGGAGATGGAGCAGGAGCTGGAGATGGAGCAAGAATTGAGATGGAGCAGGAGGAAAGGAACTAGCAGGCGGAGAAGAAGAGCAGGAGAAGGAGAAGGAGCAGGAGAAGGAGAAGGAGCAGTAGGTGGAGAAGGAGCAGTAGGTAGAGAAGGAGCAGGAGGTGGAGAGAGCGCAAGATGAGGAGAAGGAGCAGGAGGTGGAGAAGGAGCCGGAGGTGGAGAAGGAGCAGGAAGTGGAGAAGGAGCATGAGGTAGTGAAGGAGCAGCAGGTGGAGAAGGCGCAATATGAGGAGAAGATGCAGGAAGTGGAGAAGGTGCAGGAGTTGGAGAAGGAGCAGGAGGTGGAGAAGGAGCAGGAGGGAGACAAGGAGCAGGAGGTGGAGAAGGAGGAGGAGAAGTAGCAGGATGAGGAGAAGGAGCAGGTGGAGGAGAAGGAGCAGGAGGTGGAGATGGAGCAGGAGTGGGGAAGGAGCAGGAGAAGAAGAAGGAGCACGAGGAGGAGTTGGAGCAGGAGGAGAAGGAGCAGGAAGTCGAGAAGGCGCAAGATGAGGAGACGGAGCTGGAGGTGGAGAAGGAACATGAGGTGGTCAAGGTGCAGGAGGAGGAGAAGGAGGTGGAGGAGGAGAAGGAGGTGGAGAAGGAGACGGAGGAGGAGAAGGAACATGAGGTGGAGAAGAAGCAATAGGTCGAGAAGGAGCAGGAGTCGGGGAAGGATCAGAAGCGGGAGAAGGAGGAGGAGTTGGAGAAGGAGCATGAGGAGGAGAATGAGCAGGAGGTGGAGAAGTAGCAGGAGGAGGAGCATGGGCAGGAGGAGAAGAAGGAGCAGGAGGTGGTGAAGGAGCAGGAGGTGGAGAAGTAGCAGGAGGAGGAGCAGGGGCAGGAGGAGAAGAAGGAGCAGGAGGAGAAGAAGGAGCAGGAGGTGGTGAAGGAGCAGGAGGTGGAGAAGGATCAGGAGGAGGAGCAGTGGCAGGAGGAGAAGTAGCAGGACGTGGAGAAAGAGCAGGAGGTGTAGAAGGAGCAGGAGGGCAGGAAGGAGCAGGAGGGCGAGAAGGAGCAGGAGGGCGAGAAGGAGCAGGAGGTGGACAAGGAGCAGGAGGTGGACAAGGAGCAGGAGGTGGACAAGGAGCAGAAGGTGGAAGAGGAGGACGAGCAGGAGATGGAGCAGGAGCTGGAGATGGAGCAGGAATTGAGAAGGATCAGGAGGAAAAGAAGGAGCCTGCGGAGAAGAAGGAGCAGGAGAAGGATGAGGAGCAGGAGAAGGAGAAGAAGCAGGAGGTGGAGAAGGAGCAGGAGGTGGAGAAGACGCAAGATGAGGAGAAGGAGCAGGAGGTGGAGAAGGAGCAGGAGGTGGAGAAGACGCAAGATGAGGAGAAGGAGCAGGAGGTGGACAAGGAGCAGGAGGTGGAGAAGGAGCAGGTGGTGGAGAAGGAGCAGTAGGGAGACAAGGAGCAGGAGGTGGAGAAGGAGCAGGAGGAGGAGAAGGGGCAGGGTGAGGAGACGGAGCAGGTGGAGTAGAAGTAGCAGGAGGGGGAGTAGGAAAATGAGTTGGAGAAGAAGCAGGAGGAGGAGCAGGAGCAGGGGGAGAAGAAGGAGCAGGGGGGGGAGAATAAGCAGGATGTGGAGGTGGAGAAGGTGTGGAAAGGAGCAGGAGGTGGACAAGGAGCAGAAGGTGGACAAGGAGCAGGAGGTGGACAAGGAGCAGGAGGAGGAGAAGGAGGTGGAAGAGGAGAAGGAGCTGGAGAAAGAGCAGGAGGGGGAGAAGGAGCAGGAGGGGGAGGAGGAGGACGTGCAGCAGATGGAGCAGGAGCTGGAGATCGAGCAGGAATTGAGAAGGAGCAGGAGGAAAGGAAGGAGCAGGAGGAAAGGAAGGAGCAGGCGGAGATGAAGGAGCAGGAGAAGGAGAAGCAGCAGGAGAAGGAGAAGGAGCCGGAGGTGGAGTTGGTGCAAGATGAGGAGAAGGGGCAGGAGGTGGAGAAGGAGCAGGAGGTGGAGAAGGAGCAGGAGGTGGAGAAGCAAGATGAGGAGAATGGGCAGGTGGAGGAGGAGCAGGAGGTGGAGAAGGAGCAGGAGGTGGAGAAGGAGCAGGAGGTGGACAAGGAGCAGGAGGTGGAGAAGGAGCAGGAGGTGGAGAAGGAGCAGGAGGTGGAGAAGGAGCAGGAGGTGGAGAAGGAGCAGGATGTGGAGAAGCAAGATGAGGAGAATGGGCAGGTGGAGGAGGAGCAGGAGGTGGAGAAGGAGCAGGAGTTGGGCAAGGTGCAGGAGGAGGAGAAGGAGGTGGAGGAGGAGATCGAGGTGGAGAAGGAGCAGGATGAGGAGAAGGAACATGAGGTGGAGAAAAAGCAACAGGTCGAGAAGGAGCAGGAGGCGGAGAAGGACCAGAAGGAGGAGTAGGAGAAGGAGTTGGAGAGACGGAGCAGGAATTGAGAAGGAGCAGGAGGAAAAGAAGGAGCAGGCGGAGAAGAAGGAGCAGGAGAAGGAGAGGAGCAGGAGAAGGAGAAGGAGATGGAGCAGGAGGTGGAGAAGGCGCAAGATGAGGAGAAGGAGCAGGAGATGGAGAAGGAGCAGGAGGGAGACATGGAGCAGGAGGTGGAGAAGGAGCAGGAGGAGGAGAAGGAGCAGGATCAGGAGAAGGGGCAGGTGGAGGAGAAGGAGCAGGTGGAGGAGAAGGAGCAGGTGGTGGAGAAGGAGCAGGAGTTGGACAAGGTGCAGGAGGAGGAGAAGGAGGTTGAGGAAGAGATCGAGGTGGAGAAGGAGCAGGAGGAGGAGAAGGAACATGAGGTGGAGAAGAAGCAATAGGTCGAGAAGGAGCAGGAGGCGGAGAAGGACCAGAAGGAGGAGTAGGAGAAGGAGTTGGAGAAGAAGCAGGAGGCGGAGGAGGAGCAGGATGAGAAGAAGGAGGAGGAGGTGGAGATGGAGCATGAGGAGGAGAATGAGCCGGAGGTGGGGAAGTAGTAGGAGGAGGAGCAGGGACAGGAGGAGAAGAAGGAGCAGGAGGTGGAGAAGGAGCAGGAGGTCGAGAAGGAGCAGGAGGAGGAGAAGGAGCAGGAGGAGGAGGAGGAGCAGGAGGAGGAGAAGGAGCAGGAGGAGGAGAAGGAGCAGGAGTGGAGAAGGAGCAGGAGAACAAGAAGGAGCAGGAGGAGGAGAAGGAGCAGGAGGAGAAGAAGGAGCAGGAGGAGAAGAAGGAGCAGGAGGTGGAGAAGGAGCAGGAGGAGGAGAAGGAGCAGGAGTGGAGAAGGAGCAGGAGATCAAGAAGGAGCAGGAGGAGGAGAAGGAGCAGGAGGAGGAGAAGGAGCAGGAGTGGAGAAGGAGCAGGAGAACAAGACGGAGCAGGAGAACAAGAAGGAGCAGGAGAAGGAGAAGGAGCAGGAGGTGGAGAAGGAGCAGGAGGGAGAAAAAGAGCAGGAGGAAGACAAGGAGCAAGTGGTGGAGAAGGACCAAGAGGAGGAGAAGGAGGAGAAGAAGGAGCCGGAGGTGGTGAATGAGCAGGAGTGGAGAAGGAGCAGAAGATGGAGAAGGAGCAGGAGGAGGAGAAGGAGCAGGAGGAGGAGAAGGGGATGGAGGTGGAAAGGAGCACGAGGTGGACAAGGAGCAGGAGGTGGAAAAGGAGCAGCACGTGGACATGGAGCAGGAGGCGGACGAGGAGCATGAGGTGGACAAGGAGCAGGAGGTGGAGGAGGAGGGCGAGCAGGAGATGGAGCAGGAGCTGGAGATGGAGCAGGAATTGAGAAGGAGCAGGAGGAAAAGAAAGAGCCTGCGGAGAAGGAGGAGCAGGAGAGGGAGGAGGAGCAGCAGAAGGAGAAGCAGCAGGAGGTGGAGAAGGCGCAAGATGAGGAGAAGGAGCAGAAGGTGGAGAAGGAGCAGGAGGGAGAGAAGGAGCAGGAGGTGGAGAAGTAGCAGGAGGTGGAGAAGGAGCAGGAGGTGGACAAGGAGCAGGAGGTGGACAAGGAGCAGAAGGTGGACATGGAGCAGGAGGTAGTGAAGGAGCAGCAGGTGGAGAAGGCGCAATATGAGGAGAAGATGCAGGAAGTGGAGAAGGTGCAGGAGTTGGAGAAGGAGCAGGAGGTGGAGAAGGAGTAGGAGGGAGACAAGGAACAGGAGGTGGAGAAGTAGCAGGATGAGGAGAAGGAGAAGGTGGAGGAGAAGGAGCAGGAGGTGGAGATGGAGCAGGAGTGGGGAAGGAGCAGGAGAAGAAGAAGGAGCACGAGGAGGAGTTGGAGCAGGAGGAGAAGGAGCAGGAAGTGGAGAAGGAGCAAGATGAGGAGACGGAGCTGGAGGTGAAGAAGGAACATGAGGTGGTCAAGGTGCAGGAGGAGGAGAAGGAGGTGGAGGAGGAGAAGGAGGTGGAGAAGGAGCCGGAGGAGGAGAAGGAACATGAGGTGGAGAAGAAGCAATAGGTCGAGAAGGAGCAGGAGTCGGGGAAGGATCAGAAGCGGGAGTAGGAGGAGGAGTTGGAGAAGGAGCATGAGGAGGAGAATGAGCAGGAGGTGGAGAAGTAGCAGGAGGAGGAGCAGGGGCAGGAGGAGAAGAAGGAGCAGGAGGTGGAGAAGTAGCAGGAGGAGGAGCAGGGGCAGGAGGAGAAGAAGGAGCAGGAGGTGGAGAAGGAGCAGGAGGTGGAGAAGGAGCAGGAGGTGGAGAAGGAGCAGGAGGAGGAGCAGTGGCAGGAGGAGAAGAAGTAGCAGGACGTGGAGAAGGAGCAGGAGGTCGAGAAGGAGCAGGAGGAGGAGAAGGAGCAGGAGGAGGAGAAGGAGCAGGAGTGGAGAAGGAGCAGGAGGGAGAAAAGGAGCAGGAGGAAGACAAGGAGCTCGTGGTGGAGAAGGAGACAGAGGAGGAGAAGGAGGAGAAGAAGGAGCAGGAGGTGGTGAATGAGCAGGAGTGGAGAAGGAGCAGGAGGTGGAGAAGGAGCAGGAGGGCAGGAAGGAGCAGGAGGGCGAGAAGGAGCAGGAGGTGGAAAGGAGCAGGAGGCGGACAAGGAGCAGGAGGCGGACAAGGAGCAGGAAGTGGACAAGGTGCAGGAGGTGGACAAGGAGCAGGGGGTGGACAAGGAGCAGGAGGAGGACAAGGAGCAGGAGGAGGACAAGTAGCAGGAGGAGGAGAAGGAGGTGGATGAGGAGAAGGAGGGGGTGAAAGAGTAGGAGGGGGAGAAAGAGCAGGAGAGGGAGGTGGATAAGGAGCAGAAGGGGGAGGCGCAGGACGAGTAGCAGATGGAGCAGGAGCTGGAGATGGAGCAGGAATTGAGAAGGAGCAGGAGGGAGACAAGGAGCAGGAGGTGGAGAAGGAAGAGGAGGAGAAGAAGTAGCAGGAGGTGGAGAAGGAGCAGGAGGTGGAGCAGGCGCAAGATGAGGAGAAGAGGCAGGAGGTGGAGAAGGAGCAGGAGGAGGAGAAGGAGCAGGAGGAGGAGAAGGAGCAGGTGGAGGAGAAGTAGAAGCAGGTGGAGAAGGAGTAGGAGCTGGACATGGTGCAGGAGGAGGAGAAGGAGGTGGAGGAGGAGAAGGAGGTGGAGAAGGCGCAAGATGAGGCGAAGGAGCAGGAGGTGGAGAATGAGACGGAGGTGCAGAAGGAGCAGGAGAAGGAGAAGGAGCAGGAGGTGTAGAAGGAGCAGGAGGTGGACAAGGAGCAGGAGGTGGACAAGGAGCAGGAGGTGGACAAGGAGCAGGAGGTGGATGAGGAGAAGGAGGGGGAGAAAGAGCAGGAGGTGGACAAAGAGCAGGAGGTGGACAAAGAGCAGGAGGTGGACAAAGAGCAGGAGGGGAGTAGGAGGACCAGCAGGAGATGGAGCAGGAGCTGGAGATGGAGCAGGAATTGTGATGGAGCAGGAGAAAAGGAAGTAGCAGGCGGAGAAGAATGAGCAGGAGAAGGAGAAGAAGCAGGAGAAGGAGAAGTAGCAGGAGGAGGAGAAGGAGGAGAAGAAGGAGCAGGAGGTGGAGAAGGAGCAGGAGTTCGAGAAGGAACAGGAGGAGGAGAAGGAGCAGGAGGAGGAGAAGGAGCAGGAGGAGGAGAAGGAGCAGGAGGAGGAGAAGGAGTGGAGAAGGAGCAGGAGCACAAGAAGGAGCAGGAGGAGGAGTAGGAGCAGGAGGAGGAGAAGGAGCAGGAGGTGGAGAAGACGCAAGATGAGGAGAAGGTGCAGGAGGTGGACAAGGAGACGGAGGTGGAGAAGCAGCTGGAGAAGGAGAACGAGCAGGAGGTGGAGAAGCAGCAGGAGGTGGACAAGGAGCAGGAGGAAGACAAGGAGCAAGTGGTGGAGAAGGAGCACGAGGAGGAGAAGGAGCAAGAGGAGGAGAAGGAGGTGAAGAAGGAGCAGGAGGTGGTGAATGAGCAGGAGTGGAGAAGGAGCAGGAGGTGGAAACGAGCAGAAGGTCGAGAAGGAGCAGGAGGTGGACAAGGAGCAGGAGTTGGACAAGGAGTAGGAGGTGGACAAGGATCAGGAGGTGGAGGAGTAGGACGAGCAGGAGATGGAGCAGGAGCTGGAGATGGAGCAGGAATTGAGAAGGATCAGGAGGAAAAGAAGGAGCCTGCGGAGAAGAAGGAGCAGGAGAAGGACAAGGAGCAGGAGAAGGAGAAAGAGCAGGAGGTGGAGAAGGTGCAAGGTGAAGAGAAGGAGCATGAAGTGGAAAAGGAGCAGGAGGTGGACAAGGAGCAGGAGGTGGACAAGGAACAGGAGGTGGACAAGGAGTAGGAGGTGGACAAGGAGAAGGAGGTGGACAAGGAGCAGGAGGTGGACAAGGAGCAGGAGGTGGACAATGAGCAGGAGGTGGACAAGGAGCAGGAGGTGGAAGAGGAGGACGAGCAGGAGATGGAGCAGGAGCTGGAGATGGAGCTGGAATTGAGAAGGATCAGGAGGAAAAGAAGGAGCCTGCGGAGAAGAAGAAGCAGGAGAAGGAGAAGGAGCAGGAGAAGGAGAAGAAGGAGGTGGAGAAGGAGCAGGAGGTGGAGAAGACGCAAGATGAGGAGAAGGAGCAGGAGGTGGAGAAGGAGCAGGAGGTGGAGAAGACGCAAGATGAGGAGAAGGAGCAGGAGGTGGACAAGGAGCAGGAGGTGGAGAAGGAGCAGGTGGTGGAGAAGGAGCAGGTGGTGGAGAAGGAGCAGTAGGGAGACAAGGAGCAGGAGCTGGAGAAGGAGCAGGAGGAGGAGAAGGGGCAGGGTGAGGAGAAGGAGCAGGTGGAGGAGAAGTAGCAGGAGGGGGAGTAGGAGAATGAGTTGGAGAAGAATCAGGAGGAGGAGCAGGAGCAGGGGGAGAAGAAGGAGCAGGGGGAGGACAATGAGCAGGAGGTGGAGATGGAGAAGGTGTGGAAAGGAGCAGGAGAAGAATGATGGGCAGGAGGAGGAGAAGGAGGTGGAGAAGGCGCAAGATGAGGAGAAGTAGCAGGAGGTGGAGAAGGAGCAGGAGAAGGAGAAGGAGCAGGAGGTGGAGGAGCAGCAGGAGGTGGAGAAGGAGCAGAAGGGCGGCAAGGAGCAGGGTGGAGACAAGGAACAGGAGGTGGAGAAGGAGCAGGGGGAGGAGAAGGATGCGAAGAAGGAGAACAAGGAGCAGGAGGTGGCGAATGAGCAGGAGTGGAGAAGGAGCAGGAGGCGAAGAAGGAGCAGGAGGGAGAGAAGGAGCAGGAGTGGAGAAGGAGCAGGATGTGGAGAAGGAGCAGGAGGTGGAGAAGGCGCAAGATGAGGAGCAGGAGCAGGAAGTGGAGAAGGAGCAGGAGAAGGAGAAGGAGTAGGAGAAGGAGAAGGAGCAGGAGGTGGAGAAGGAGCAGCAGGTGGAGAAGGGGCAGGAGGGAGAAACCGAGCAGGAGGAAGACAAGAGGCAAGTGATGGAGAAGGAGCAAGAGGAGGAGAAGGAGCAGAAGAAGGAGCAAGAGGTGGTAAATGAGCAGCAGTGGAGAAGGAGCAGGAGGTGGAGAAGGAGCAGGAGGGCAGGAAGGAGCAGGAGGGCGAGAAGGAGCAGGAGGTGGAAAGGAGCAGGAGGTGGAAAGGAGCAGGAGGTGGACAAGGAGCAGGAGGTGGACAAGGAGCAGGAGGTGGAGAAGGCGCAAGATGAGGAGAAGGAGCAGGAGGTGGAGAAGGAGACGGAGGTGGAGAAGGAGACGGAGGTGGAGAAGGAGACGGAGGTGGAGAAGGAGACGGAGGTGGAGTAGGAGCAGGAGGTGGAGAAGGAGCAGGAGGTGGAGAAGGAGCAGGAGGTGGAGAAGGAGCAGGAGGTGGAGAAGGAGCAGGACGTGGAGAAGGAGCAGGAGGTGGAGAAGGAGCAGGAGGTGGAGAAGGAGCAGGAGGGAGAAAAAGAGCAGGAGGGAGAAAAAGAGCAGGAGGGAGAAAAAGAGCAGGAGGGAGAAAAAGAGCAGGAGGGAGAAAAAGAGCAGGAGGGAGACAAGGAGCAAGTGGTGGAGAAGGAGCAAGAGGAGGAGAAGGAGGAGAAGAAGGAGCGGGAGGTGGTAAATGAGCAGCAGTGGAGAAGGAGCAGGAGGTGGAGAAGGAGCAGGAGGGCAGGAAGGAGCAGGAGGGCGAGAAGGAGCAGGAGGTGGAAAGGAGCAGGAGGTGGAAAGGAGCAGGAGGTGGAAAGGAGCAGGAGGTGGAAAGGAGCAGGAGGTGGAAAGGAGCAGGAGGTGGAAAGGAGCAGGAGGTGGAAAGGAGCAGGAGGTGGAAAGGAGCAGTAGGTGGAAAGGAGCAGGAGGTGGACAAGGAGCAGGAGGTTGACAAGGAGCAGGAGGTTGACAAGGAGCAGGAGGTGGACAAGGAGCAGTACGTGGACAAGGAGCAGGAGGTGGACAAGGAGCAGGAGGTGGAGAAGGAGCAGGAGGGAGAGAAGGAGCAGGAGGGAGAGAAGGAGCAGGAGGGAGAGAAGGAGCAGGAGGTGGAGAAGGAGCAGGAGGTGGAGAAGGAGCAGGAGGAGGTGAAGGAGGTGGAGGAGGAGATGTAGGTGGAGAAGGAGCAGGAGGAGGAGAAGGAACATGAGGTGGAGAAGCAGCAATAGGTCGAGAAGAAGCAGGAGGCGGAGAAGGATCAGAAGGAGGAGTAGGAGAAGGAGTTGGTGAAGAAGCAGGAGGCAGAGCAGGAGCAGGAGAACAAGAAGGAGCAGGAGGAGGAGTAGGAGCAGGAGGAGGAGAAGGAGCAGGAGGTGGAGAAGGCGCAAGATGAGGAGAAGCAGCAGGAGGTGGAGAAGGAGACGGCGGTGGAGAAGAAGCAGGAGGTGGAGAAGGAGCAGGAGGTGGAGAAGGAGCAGGAGGAAGACTAGGAGCAAGTGGTGGAGAAGGAGCAAGAGGAGGAGAAGGAGGAGAAGAAGGAGCAGGAGGTGGTGAATGAGCAGTAGTGGATAAGGAGCAGGAGGTGGAGAAGGAGCAGGAGGGCGAGAAGGGGCAGGAGGTGGAAAGGAGCAGCAGGTGGACAAGGAGCAGCAGGTGGACAAGGAGCAGGAGGCGGACAAGGAGCAGGAGGCGGACTGGGAGCATGAGGTGGACAAGGAGCAGGAGGTGGAGGAGGAGGGAGAGCAGGAGATGGAGCAGGAGCTGTAGATGGAGCAGGAATTGAGAAGGAGCAGGAGGAAAAGAACGAGCCTGCGGAGAAGAAGGAGCAGGAGAGGGAGCAGGATCAGCAGAAGGAGAAGGAGCAGGAGGTGGAGAAGGCGCAAGATGAGGAGAAGAGGCAGGATGTGGAGAAGCTGCAGGAGGTGGAGAAGGAGCAGGAGGTGGAGAAGGAGCAGGAGGTGGAGAAGGAGCAGGAGGTGGAGAAGGAGCATGAGGTGGAGAAGGAGCAGGAGGTGGAGAAGGAGCAGGAGGGAGACAAGGAGCAGTAGAAGGAGAAGGAGCAGGAGGAGGAGAAGGAGCAGGAGGAGGAGAAGGAGCAGGAGGTGGACAAGGAGCAGGAGGTGGACAAGGAGCAGGAGGTGGACAAGGAGCAGGACGTGGACAAGGAGCAGGAGGTGGACAAGGAGCAGGAGGTGGACAAGGTGCAGCAGGTGGACAAGGAGCAGGAGGTGGACAAGGAGCAGGAGGTGGACAAGGAGCAGGAGGAGGAGAAGGAGGTGGAAGAGGAGAAGGAGCTGGAGAAAGAGCAGGAGGGGGAGAAGGAGCAGGAGGGGGAGGGGGAGGAGGAGGACGTGCAGCAGATGGAGCAGGAGCTGGAGATGGAGCAGGAATTGAGAAGGAGCAGGAGGAAAGGAAGGAGCAGGCGGAGATGAAGGAGCAGGAGAAGGAGAAGCAGCAGGAAAGGAGAAGGAGCCGGAGGTGGAGCTGGCGCAAGATGAGGAGAAGGGGCAGGAGGTGGAGAAGGAGCAGGAGGTGGAGAAGGAGCAGGGGGTGGAGAAGGAGCAGGAGGTGGAGAAGGAGCAGGAGGTGGAGAAGGAGCAGGAGGTGGAGAAGGAGCAGGAGGTGGAGAAGGAGCAGGAGGTGCAGAAGGAGCAGGAGGTGGAGAAGGAGCAGGAGGTGGAGAAGGAGCAGGAGGTGGAGAAGGAGCAGGTGTTGAAGAAGGAGCAGGAGGTGGAGAAGGAGCAGGAGGTGGAGAAGGAGCAGGAGGAGAAGGAGGAAGATGAGGAGAAGGGGCAGGTGGAGGAGGATCAGGAGGTGGAGAAGGAGCAGGAGTCGGGCAAGGTGCAGGAGGAGGAGAAGGAGGTGGAGGAGGAGATCGATGTGGAGAAGAACATAAGAACATTAGAACATAAGAACATAAGAAATTGGAGCAGGAGTAGGCCAATCGGCCCCTCGAGCCTGCTCCGCCATTCAATAAGATCATGGCTGATCTGATCCCAACCACAAATCTAAAGAACACAAGAAGTCGGAGCAGGACCCGGCCACATAGCCCCTGGGCCCTCTCCGCCACCCACAGGGCATTGACCGATCCGAACTCAGCTTCATGTCCAATTTCCTGCCCGCTCCCCATAACCCCTAATTCCCTTTACTTCTAGGAAACTGTCTATTTCTGTTTTAAATTTATCTGATGATGTCGCTTCCACAGCTTCCTGGGGCAGCAAATTCCACAGACCGACCACCCTCTGAGTGAAGAAGTTTCTCCTCATCTCAGTTTTGAAAGAGCAGCCCCTTATTCTAAGATTATGCCCCCTAGTTCTAGTTTCACCCATCTTTGGGAACATCCTTACTGCATCCACCCGATCAAGACCCTTCACAATCTTATATGTTTCAATAAGATCGCCTCTCATTCTTCTGAACTCCAATGAGTAGAGTCCCAATCTACTCAACCTCTCCTCATATGTCCGCCCCCTCATCCCCGGGATTAACCGAGTGAACCTTCTTTGTACTGCCTCGAGAGCAAGTATGTCTTTTCTTAAGTATGGAGACCAAAACTGTATGCAGTATTCCAGGTGCGGTCTCACCAATACCTTATATAACTGCAGCAATACCTCCTTGTTTTTATATTCTATCCCCCTAGCAATAAAAGCCAACATTCCGTTGGCTTTCTTGATCACCTGCTGCACCTGCATACCAACTTTTTGATTTTCTTGCACTAGGACCCCCAGATCCCTTTGTACTGCAGTACTTTCCAGTCTCTCGCCATTAAGAAAATAACTTGCTCTCTGATTTTTCCTGCCAAAGTGCATAACCTCACATTTTCCAATATTATATTGCATCTGCCAAATCTCCGCCCACTCACCCAGCCTGTCTATATCCCCTTGCAGGTTTTTTATGTCCTCCTCACTCTCTACTTTCCCTCCCATCTTTGTATCATCTGCAAATTTTGATATGTTGCACTCGGTCCCCTCCTCCAAATCGTTAATATAGATTGTAAAGAGTTGGGGACCCAGCACCGACCCCTGTGGAACACCACTGGTTCCTGGTTGCCAGTCCGAAAATGAACCATTTATCCCAAGGAGCAGGATGAGGAGAAGGAACATGAGGTGGAGAAAAAGCAATAGGTCGAGAAGGAGAAGGAGGTGGAGAAGGACCAGAAGGAGGAGTAGGAGAAGGAGTTGGAGAGACGGAGCTGGAATTGAGAAGGAGCAGGAGGAAAAGAAGGAGCAGGCAGAGAAGAAGGAGCAGGAGAAGGAGAGGAGCAGGAGAAGGAGATGGAGCAGGAGGTGGAGAAGGCGCAAGATGAGGAGAAGGAGCAGGAGATGGAGAAGGAGCAGGAGGGAGACATGGAGCAGGAGGTGGAGAAGGAGCAGGAGGAGGAGAAGGAGTAGGATGAGGAGAAGGGGCAGGTGGAGGAGAAGGAGCAGGTGGTGGAGAAGGAGCAGGAGTTGGACAAGGTGCAGGAGGAGGAGAAGGAGGTTGAGGAAGAGATCGAGGTGGAGAAGGAGCAGGAGGAGGAGAAGGAACATGAGGTGGAGAAGAAGCAATAGGTCGAGAAGGAGCAGGAGGCGGAGAAGGACCAGAAGGAGGAGTAGGAGAAGGAGTTGGAGAAGATGCTGGATCGGTGCTGGGTCCCTTGCTGTTTGTGGTCTACATTAATGACTTGGATATGAATGTAAAAGGTATGATCAGTAAGTTCGCTGATGATACAAAGATTGGTAGGGTGGTAAATAGCGAGGAGGATAGCCTCAGTCTGCAGGACGATATAGATGGGTTGGTCAGATGGGCGGAACAGTGGCAAATGGAATTTAACCCGGAAAAGTGCGAGGTGATGCACTTTGGAGGGACTAACAAGGCAAGAGAATACACAATGAATGGGAGGACCCTAGGCAAGACAGAGGGTCAGAGGGATCTTGGTGTGCAAGTTCACAGATCCCTGAAGGCGGCGGAACAGGTAGATAAGGTGGTAAAGAAGGCATATGGGATACTTGCCTTTATTAGCCGAGGCATAGAATATCAGAGCAAGGAGGTTATGATGGAGCTGTATAAAACACTGGTTAGGCCACAGCTGGAGTACTGTGTGCAGTTCTGGTCGCCACACTACAGGAAGGATGTGATCGCTTTGGAGAGGGTGCAGAGGAGATTCACCAGGATGTTACCAGGGCTGGAGCGCTTCAGCTATGAAGAGAGACTGGGAAGATTGGGTTTGTTTTCCTTGGAGCAGAGGAGGCTGAGGGGGGACATGATTGAGGTGTACAAAATTATGAGGGGCACAGATAGGATGGATACTAAGGAGCTTTTTCCCTTCGTTGAGGGTTCTATAACAAGGGGACATAGATTCAAGGTAAAAGGCGGGAGGTTTAGAGGGGATTTGAGAAAGAACTTTTTCACCCAGAGGGTGGTTGGAGTCTGGAACTCACTGTCTGAAAGGGTTGTGGAGGCAGGAACCCTCACAACATTCAAGAAGCATTTGGATGAGCACTTGAAATGCCATAGCATACAAGGCTACGGACCAAATGCTGGAATATGGGATTAGAGTAGACAGGGCTGATGGCCGGCGCGGACACGATGGGCCGAAGGGCCTCTATCCGTGCTGTATAACTCTATGACTCTTTGACTCTAAGAAGCAGGAGGCGGAGGAGGAGCAGGATGAGAAGAAGGAGCAGGAGGAGGAGAAGGAGCAGGAGGAGGAGAAGGAGCAGGAGTGGAGAAGGAGCAGGAGAACAAGAAGGAGCAGGAGGAGGAGAAGGAGCAGGAGGAGAAGAAGGAGCAGGAGGAGAAGAAGGAGCAGGAGGTGGAGAAGGAGCAGGAGGAGGAGAAGGAGCAGGAGTGGAGAAGGAGCAGGAGATCAAGAAGGAGCAGGAGGAGGAGAAGGAGCAGGAGGAGGAGAAGGAGCAGGAGTGGAGAAGGAGCAGGAGAACAAGACGGAGCAGGAGAACAAGAAGGAGCAGGAGAAGGAGAAGGAGCAGGAGGTGGAGAAGGAGCAGGAGGGAGAAAAAGAGCAGGAGGAAGACAAGGAGCAAGTGGTGGAGAAGGACCAAGAGGAGGAGAAGGAGGAGAAGAAGGAGCCGGAGGTGGTGAATGAGCAGGAGTGGAGAAGGAGCAGAAGATGGAGAAGGAGCAGGAGGAGGAGAAGGAGCAGGAGGAGGAGAAGGGACTTCAGGTGGAAAGGAGCAGGAGGTGGACAAGGAGCAGGAGGTGGAAAAGGAGCAGCACGTGGACATGGAGCAGGAGGCGGACGAGGAGCATGAGGTGGACAAGGAGCAGGAGGTGGAGGAGGAGGGCGAGCAGGAGATGGAGCAGTAGCTGGAGATGGAGCAGGAATTGAGAAGGAGCAGGAGGAAAAGAAGGAGCCTGCGGAGAAGAAGGAGCAGGAGAGGGAGAAGGAGCAGCAGAAGGAGAAGCAGCAGGAGGTGGAGAAGGCGCAAGATGAGGAGAAGGAGCAGAAGGTGGAGAAGGAGCAGGAGGGAGAGAAGGAGCAGGAGGAGGAGAAGGAGCAGGAGGACGACAAGGAGCAGGAAGTGGACAAGGAGCAGGAGGTGGACAAGGATCAGGAAGTGGACAAGGAGCAGGAGGTGGACAAGGAGCAGGCGGTGGACAAGGAGCAGGAGGTGGACAAGGAGCAGGAGGTGGACAAGGAGCAGAAGGTGGACAAGGAGCAGGAGGTGGACAAGGAGCAGGAGGAGGAGACGGAGATGGATGAGGAGAAGGAGGTAGAGAAAGAGCAGGAGGGGCAGAAGGAGCAGGAGGTGGAGGAGGAGGACGAGCAGCAGATGAAGCAGGAGCTGGAGATAGAGCAGGAGGTGGAGAAGGAGCAGGAGGTGGAGAAGGAGCAGGAGGTGGTGAAGGCGCAAGATGAGGAGAAGGAGCAGGAGGTGGTCAAGGCGCAAGATGAGGAGAAGGAGCAGGAGGTGGAGAAGGAGCCGGAGGTGGAGAAGGAGCAGGAAGTGGAGAAGGAGCATGAGGTGAAGAATGAGCAGGAGGTGGAGAAGGAGCAGGGGGTGGAGCAGGCGCGAGATGAGGAGAAGAGTCAGGAGGTGGAGAAGGAGCAGGAGGAGGAGAAGGAGCAGGAGGTGGAGAAGGAGCAGGAGGTGGAGAAGGAGCAGGAGGTGGAGAAGGAGAAGGAGGTGGAGAATGAGCAGGAGGTGGAGAAGGAGCAGTAGGAGGAGAAGGAGCAGGGTGAGGAAAAGGAGCAGGGTGAGGAAAAAGAGCAGGAGGTGGAGAAGGAGCAGGAGGTTGACAAGGTGCAGGAGGAGGAGAAGGAGGTGGAGGAGGAGAATTAGGTGGAGAAGGAGCAGGAGGAGGAGTCGGAGCAGGAGGTGGAGAAGGCGCAAGATGAGGAGAAGGAGGTGTAGGAGGAGAAGGAGGTGGAGAATGAGCAGGAGAAGGAACAGGAACAGGAGGTGGAGAAAAATCATTCGGTGGAGAAGGAGCAGGAGACGGAGAAGGACCAGGAGGGGAAGTAGGAGAATGAGTTGGAGAAGAATCAGGAGGAGGAGCAGGAGCAGGAGGAGAAGGAGTAGGAGGTTGAGAAGGAGCAGGAGGTGGAGAAGGAGCAGGAGGAGGAGAAGGAGGAGGAGAAGGAACATGAAGTGGAGAAGAAGCAATAGGTCGAGAAGGAGCAGGAGGCGGTGAAGGACCAGAAGGGGGAGTAGGAGAAGGAGTTGGAGAAGAAGCAGGAGGCGGAGCAGGAGCAGGAGGAGAAGAAGGAGGAGGAGGTGGAGAAGGAGCATGAGGAGGAGAATGAGCAGGTGGTGGAGAAGTAGCAGGAGGAGGAGCAGGGGCAGGAGGAGAAGAAGGAGCAGGAGGTGGAGAAAGAGCAGGAGGTCGATAAGGGGCAGGAGGAGGAGAAGGAGCAGGAGGAGTAGATAGAGCAGGAGGACGAGAAGGAGCAGGGGTGGAGAAGGCGCAATGTGAGGAGAAGATGCAGGAAGTGGAGAAGGTGCAGGAGGGAGACAAGGAGCAGGAGGTGGAGAAGGAGGAGGAGGTGGAGAAGGAGGAGGAGAAGGAGCAGGTGGAGGAGAAGGAGCAGGAGGTGGAGATGGAGCAGGAGTGGGGAAGGAGCAGGAGAAGAAGAAGGAGCACGAGGAGGAGTTGGAGCAGGAGAAGGAACATGAGGTGGTCAAGGTGCAGGAGGAGGAGAAGGAGGTGGAGGAGGAGAAGGAGGTGGAGAAGGAGCCGGAGGAGGAGAAGGAACATGAGGTGGAGAAGAAGCAATAGGTCGAGAAGGAGCAGGAGTCGGGGAAGGATCAGAAGCGGGAGTAGGAGGAGGAGTTTGAGAAGGAGCATGAGGAGGAGAATGAGCAGGAGGTGGAGAAGTAGCAGGAGGAGGAGCAGGGGCAGGAGGAGAAGAACGAGCAGGAGGTGGAGAAGGAGCAGGAGGTGGAGAAGTAGCAGGAGGAGGAGCAGGGGCAGGAGGAGAAGAAGGAGCAGGAGGTGGAGAAGGAGCAGGAGGTGGAGAAGGAGCAGGAGGACGAGCAGTGGCAGGAGGAGAAGAAGTAGCAGGACGTGAAGAAGGAGCAGGAGGTCGAGAAGGAGCAGGAGGAGGAGAAGGAGCAGGAGGAGGAGAAGGAGCAGGAGTGGAGAAGGAGCAGGAGCGAGAAAAGGAGCAGGAGGAAGACAAGGAGCAAGTGGTGGAGAAGGAGACAGAGGAGGAGAAGGAGGAGAAGAAGGAGCAGGAGGTGATGAATTAGCAGGAATGGAGAAGGAGCAGGAGGGCAGGAAGGAGCAGGAGGGCGAGAAGGAGCAGGAGGCGGACAAGGAGCAGGAGGCGGACAAGGAGCAGGAGGCGGAAAAGGAGCAGGAGGCGGACAAGGAGCAGGAAGTGGACAAGGTGCAGGAGGTGGACAAGGAGCAGGGGGTGGACAAGGAGCAGGAGGAGGACAAGGAGCAGGAGGAGGACAAGGAGCAGGAGGAGGAGAAGGAGGTGGATGAGGAGAAGGAGGGGGAGAAAGAGCATGCGGGGGAGAAGGAGTAGGAGGGGGAGGAGGATAAGGAGCAGAAGGGGGAGGCGGAGGACGAGTAGCAGATGGAGCAGGAGCTGGAGATGGAGCAGGAATTGAGAAGGAGCAGGAGGTGGACAAGGAGCAGGAGGTGGACAAGGAGCAGGAGGTGGACAAGGAGCAAGAGGTGGACAAGGAGCAGGATGTGGACAAGGAGCAGGAGGAGGAGAAGGAGTTGGAGGAGGAGAAGGAGGTGGAGAAGGAGCAGGAGGAGGATTAGGAGCAGGAGGAGGAGAATGAGCAGGAGGTGGATAAGGCGCAAGATGAGGCGAAGGAGCAGGAGGTGGAGAATGAGACGGAGGTGGAGAAGGAGCAGGAGAAGGAGAAGGAGCAGGAGGTGAAGAAGGAGCAGCAGGTGGAGAAGGAGCATGAGGTGGAGAAGGAGCAGGAGGGAAAAAAGGAGGAGAAGAAGGAGCAGGAGGTGGACAAGGAGCAGGAGGTGGACAAGGAGCAGAAGGTGGACAAGGAGCAGGAGGTGGACAAGGAGCAGGAGGTGGAAAAGGAGCAGGAGGTGGACAAGGAGCAGGAGGTGGACAAGGAGCAGGAGGTGGACAAGGAGCAGGAGGTGGACAAGGAGCAGGAGGTGGACAATGAGCAGGAGGCGGACAACAAGCAGGAGGCGGACAAGGAGCAGGAGGCGGACAAGGAGCAGGAGGCGGACAAGGAGCAGGACGCGGACAAGGAGCATGAGGTGGACAAGGAGCATGAGGTGGACAAGGAGCATGAGGTGGACAACGAGCAGGAGGTGGACAAGGAGCAGGAGGTGGACAAGGAGCGGGAGGTGGGCAAGGAGCGGGAGGTGGACAAGGAGCAGGAGGTGGACAAGGAGCATGAGGTGGAAAGGAGCAGGAGGAGGAGAAGGAGGTGGATGAGGAGAAGGATGGGGAGAAAGAGCAGGAGGGGGAGAAGGAGCAGGAGGTGGACATAGAGCAGGAGGGGAGTAGGAGCACCAGCAGGAGATGGAGCAGTAGCTGGAGATGGAGCAGGAATTGAGATGGAGCAGGAGGAAAGGAAGTAGCAGGCAGAGAAGAATGAGCAGGAGAAGGAGAAGAAGCAGGAGAAGGAGAAGTAACAGGAGGAGGAGAAGGAGGAGAAGAAGGAGCAGGAGGTGGAGAAGGAGCAGGAGTTCGAGAAGGAGCAGGAATAGGAGAAGGAACAGGAGGAGGAGAAGGAGCAGGAGGAGGAGAAGGAGTGGAGAAGGAGCAGGAGCACAAGAAGGAGCAGGAGGAGCAGTAGGAGCAGGAGGAGGAGAAGGTGCAGGAGGTGGACAAGGAGACGGCGGTGGAGAAGCAGCAGGAGGTGGAGAAGGAGCAGGAGGTGGACAAGGAGCAGGAGGGAGAAAAAGAGCAGGAGGGAGAAAAAGAGCAGGAGGAAGACAAGGAGCAAGAGGAGGAGAAGGAGCAAGAGGAGGAGAAGGAGCAAGAGGAGGAGAAGGAGGAGAAGAAGGAGCAGGAGGTGGTGAATGAGCAGGAGTGGAGAAGGAGCAGGAGGTGGAAAGGAGCAGAAGGTCGAGAAGGAGCCGGAGGTGGACAAGGAGCAGGAGTTGGACAAGGAGTAGGAGGCAGACTAGGAGCAGGAGTTGGACAAGGATCAGGAGGTGGAGGAGGAGGACGAGCAGGAGATGGAGCAGGAGCTGGAGATGGAGCAGGAATTGAGAAGGATCAGGAGGAAAAGAAGGAGCCTGCGGAGAAGAAGGAGCAGGAGAAGGAGAAGGAGCAGGAGTAGGAGAAAGAGCAGGAGGTGGAGAAGGCGCAAGATGAGGAGAAGGAGCAGGAAGTGTAAAAGGAGCAGGAGGAGGAGCAGTGGCAGGAGGAGAAGAAGTAGCAGGACGTGGAGAAGGAGCAGGAGGTCGAGAAGGAGCAGGAGGAGGAGAAGGAGCAGGAAGAGGAGAAGGAGCAGGATTGGAGAAGGAGCAGGAGCGAGAAAAGGAGCAGGAGGAAGACAAGGAGCAAGTAGTGGAGAAGGAGACAGAGGAGGAGAAGGAGGAGAAGAAGGAGCAGGAGGAGATGAATGAGCAGGAATGGAGAAGGAGCAGGAGGTGGAGAAGGAGGAGGAGGCGGACAAGGAGCAGGAGGCGGAAAAGGAGCAGGAGGCGGAAAAGGAGCAGGAGGCGGACAAGGAGCAGGAAGTGGACAAGGTGCAGGAGGTGGACAAGGAGCAGGGGGTGGACAAGGAGCAGGAGGAGGAGAAGGAGGTGGATGAGGAGAAGGAGGGGGAGAAAGAGCAGGAGGCGGACAAGGAGCAGGAGGCGGACAAGGAGCAGGAGGCGGACAAGGAGCAGGAGGCGGAAAAGGAGCAGGAGGCGGAAAAGGAGCAGGAGGCGGACAAGGAGCAGGAAGTGGACAAGGTGCAGGAGGTGGACAAGGAGCAGGGGGTGGACAAGGAGCAGGAGGAGGACAAGGAGCAGGAGGAGGACAAGGAGCAGGAGGAGGAGAAGGAGGTGGATGAGGAGAAGGAGGGGGAGAAAGAGCATGAGGGGGAGAAAGAGCAGGCGGGGGAGGAGGATAAGAAGCAGAAGGGGGAGGCGGAGGACGAGTAGCAGATGGAGCAGGAGCTGGAGATGGAGCAGGAATTGGGAAGGAGCAGGAGGGAGACAAGGAGCAGGAGGTGGAGAAGGAAGAGGAGGAGAAGAAGTAGCAGGAGGTGGACAAGGAGCAGGAGGTGGACAAGGAGCAGGAGGTGGACAAGGAGCAGGAGGTGGACAAGGAGCAGGAGGTGGACAAGGAGCAGGAGGAGGAGAAGGAGGTGGAGAAGGAGCAGCAGGTGGAGAAGGAGCAGGAGGTGGAGAAGGAGCAGGAGGGAAAAAAGGAGGAGAAGAAGGAGCAGGAGGTGGACAAGGAGCAGGAGGTGGACAAGGAGCAGGAGGTGGACAAGGAGCAGGAGGTGGACAAGGAGCAGGAGGTGGACAAGGAGCAGGAGGTGGACAAGGAGCAGGAGGTGGACAAGGAGCAGGAGGTGGACAAGGAGCAGGAGGTGGACAAGGAGCAGGAGGTGGACAAGGAGCAGGAGGTGGACAACGAGCAGGAGGCGGAAAAGGAGCAGGAGGCGGACAAGGAGCAGGAGGTGGACAAGGAGCATGAGGTGGACAAGGAGCAGGAGGTGGACAAGGAGCAGGAGGTGGACAAGGAGCAGGAGTTGGACAAGGAGCAGGAGGTGGACAAGGAGCAGGAGGTGGACAAGGAGCAGGAGGTGGACAAGGAGCAGGAGGTGGACAAGGAGCAGGAGGTGGACAAGGAGCAGGAGGTGGACAAGAGCAGGAGGTGGACAAGGAGCATGAGGTGGAAAGGAGCAGGAGGAGGAGAAGGAGGTGGATGAGGAGAAGGAGGGGGAGAAAGAGCAGGAGGGGGAGAAGGAGCAGGAGGTGGACATAGAGCAGGAGGGGAGTAGGAGCACCAGCAGGAGATGGAGCAGTAGCTGGAGATGGAGCAGGAATTGAGATGGAGCAGGAGGAAAGGAAGTAGCAGGCGGAGAAGAATGAGCAGGAGAAGGAGAAGAAGCAGGAGAAGGAGAAGTAACAGGAGGAGGAGAAGGAGGAGAAGAAGGAGCAGGAGGTGGAGAAGGAGCAGGAGTTCGAGAAGGAGCAGGAGGAGGAGAAGGAACAGGAGGAGGAGAAGGAGCAGGAGGAGGAGAAGGAGTGGAGATGGAGCAGGAGCACAAGAAGGAGCAGGAGGAGGAGTAGGAGCAGGAGGAGGAGAAGGTGCAGGAGGTGGACAAGGAGACGGCGGTGGAGAAGCAGCAGGAGAAGGAGAACGAGCAGGATGTGGAGAAGCAGCAGGAGGTGGAGAAGGAGCAGGAGGTGGACAAGGAGCAGGAGGGAGAAAAAGAGCAGGAGGGAGAAAAAGAGCAGGAGGAAGACAAGGAGCAAGAGGAGGAGAAGGAGCAAGAGGAGGAGAAGGAGCAAGAGGAGGAGAAGGAGGAGAAGAAGGAGCAGGAGGTGGTGAATGAGCAGGAGTGGAGAAGGAGCAGGAGGTGGAAAGGAGCAGAAGGTCGAGAAGGAGCAGGAGGTGGACAAGGAGCAGGAGTTGGACAAGGAGTAGGAGGCGGACTAGGAGCAGGAGGTGGACAAGGATCAGGAGGTGGAGGAGGAGGACGAGCAGGAGATGGAGCAGGAGCTGGAGATGGAGCAGGAATTGAGAAGGATCAGGAGGAAAAGAAGGAGCCTGCGGAGAAGAAGGAGCAGGAGAAGGAGAAGGAGCAGGAGAAGGAGAAAGAGCAGGAGGTGGAGAAGGCGCAAGATGAGGAGAAGGAGCAGGAAGTGCAAAAGGAGCAGGAGGTGGATAAGGAGCAGGAGGTGGAGAAGGAGCAGGAGGGAGAAAAAGAGCAGGAGGAAGACAAGGAGCAAGTTGTGGAGAAGTAGCAAGAGGAGGAGAAGGAGGAGAAGAAGGAGCGGGAAGTGGTAAATGAGCAGCAGTGGAGAAGGAGCAGGAAGTGGAGAAGGAGCAGGAGGGCAGAAAGGAGCAGGAGGGCGAAAAGGAGCAGAAGGTGGAAAGGAGCAGGAGGTGGACAAGGAGCAGGAGGTGGACAAGGAGCAGGAGGTGGACAAGGAGCAGGAGGTGGACAAGGAGCAGGAGGTGGACAAGGAGCAGGAGGTGGACAAGGATCAGGAGGTGGACAAGTAGCAGGAGGTGGACAAGGAGCAGGAGGTGGAAGAGGAGGACGAGCAGGAGATGGAGCAGGAGCTGGAGATGGAGCAGGAATTGAGAAGGATCAGGAGGAAAAGAAGGAGCCTGCGGAGAAGAAGGAGCAGGAGAAGGAGAAGGAGCAGGAGAAGGAGAAGAAGCAAGAGGTGGAGAAGGAGCAGGAGTTGGAGAAGACCCAATATGAGGAGAAGGAGCAGGAGGTGGAGAAGGAGCAGGAGGTGGAGAAGACGCAAGATGAGGAGAAGGAGCAGGAGGTGGACAAGGAGCAGGAGGTGGAGAAGGAGCAGGTGGTGGAGAAGGAGCATTTGGTGGAGAAGGAGCAGTAGGGAGACAAGGAGCAGTAGGGAGACAAGGAGCAGGAGGAGGAGAAGGGACAGGGTGAGGAGAAGTAGCAGGTGGAGGAGAAGTAGCAGGAGGGGGAGCAGGACAATGAGTTGGAGAAGAATCAGGAGGAGGAGCAGGAGCAGGGGGAGAAGAAGGAGCAGGGGGAGGAGAATGAGCAGGAGGTGGAGATGGAGAAGGTGTGGAAAGGAGCAGGAGAAGAATGATGGGCAGGAGGAGGAGAAGGAGGTGGCGAAGGCGCAAGATGAGGAGAAGTAGCAGGAGGTGGAGAAGGAGCAGGAGAAGGAGAAGGAGCCGGAGGTGGAGGAGCAGCAGGAGGTGGAGAAGGAGCAGAAGGGAGGCAAGGAGCAGGGGGTGACAAGGAACAGGAGGTGGAGAAGGAGCAGGGGGAGGAGAAGGATGCGCAGAAGGAGAACAAGGAGCAGGAGGTGGCGAATGAGCAGGAGTGGAGAAGGAGCAGGAGGCGAAGAAGGAGCAGGAGGGAGAGAAGGAGCAGGAGTGGAGAAGGAGCAGGAGGAGGAGAAGGAGCAGGAGTGGAGAAGGAGCAGGAGCGAGAAAAGGAACAGGAGGAAGACAAGGAGCAAGTGGTGGAGAAGTAGACATAGGAGGAGAAGGAGGAGAAGAAGGAGCAGGAGGTGATGAATGAGCAGGAATGGAGAAGGAGCAGGAGGTGGAGAAGGAGGAGGAGGGCAGGAAGGAGCAGGAGGGCGAGAAAGAGCAGGAGGCGGACAAGGAGCAGGAGGCGGACAAGGAGCAGGAGGCGGAAAAGGAGCAGGAGGCGGACAAGGAGCAGGAAGTGGACAAGGTGCAGGAGGTGGACAAGGAGCAGGGGGTGGACAAGGAGCAGGAGGAGGACAAGGAGCAGGAGGAGGACAAGGAGCAGGAGGAGGAGAAGGAGGTGGATGAGGAGAAGGAGGGGGAGAAAGAGCATGAGGGTGAGAAAGAGCATGAGGGGGAGAAAGAGCAGGAGGGGGAGGAGGATAAGGAGCAGAAGGGGGAGGCGGAGGACGAGTAGCAGATGGAGCAGGAGCTGGAGATGGAGCAGGAATTGGGAAGGAGCAGGAGGGAGACAAGGAGCAGGAGGTGGAGAAGGAAGAGGAGGAGAAGAAGTAGCAGGAGGTGGACAAGGAGCAGGAGGTGGACAAGGAGCAGGAGGTGGACAAGGAGCAGGATGTGGACAAGGAGCAGGAGGTGGACAAGGAGCAGGAGGAGGAGAAGGAGGTGGAGGAGGAGAAGGAGGTGGAGAAGGAGCAGGAGGAGGATTAGGAGCAGGAGGAGGAGAATGAGCAGGAGGTGGAGAAGGCGCAAGATAAGGCGAAGGAGCAGGAGGTGGAGAATGAGACGGAGGTGGAGAAGGAGCAGGAGAAGGAGAAGGAGCAGGAGGTGAAGAAGGAGCAGCAGGTGGAGAAGGAGCAGGAGGTGGAGAAGGAGCAGGAGGGAAAAAAGGAGGAGAAGAAGGAGCAGGAGGTGGACAAGGAGCAGGAGGTGGACAAGGAGCAGGAGGTGGACAAGGAGCAGGAGGTGGACAAGGTGCAGGAGGTGGACAAGGAGCAGGAGGTGGACAAGGAGCAGGAGGTGGACAAGGAGCAGGAGGTGGACAAGGAGCAGGAGGTGGACAAGGAGCAGGAGGTGGACAACGAGCAGGAGGCGGACAAGGAGCAGGAGGCGGACAAGGAGCAGGAGGCGGACAAGGAGCAGGAGGTGGACAAGGAGCATGAGGTGGACAAGGAGCAGGAGGTGGACAAAGAGCAGGAGGTGGACAAGGAGACGGCGGTGGAGAAGCAGCAGGAGAAGGAGAACGAGCAGGATGTGGAGAAGCAGCAGGAGGTGGAGAAGGAGCAGGAGGTGGACAAGGAGCAGGAGGGAGAAAAAGAGCAGGAGGGAGAAAATGAGCAGGAGGAAGACAAGGAGCAAGAGGAGGAGAAGGAGCAAGAGGAGGAGAAGGAGCAAGAGGAGGAGAAGGAGGAGAAGAAGGAGCAGGAGGTGGTGAATGAGCAGGAGTGGAGAAGGAGCAGGAGGTGGAAAGGAGCAGAAGGTCGAGAAGGAGCAGGAGGTGGACAAGGAGCAGGAGTTGGACAAGGAGTAGGAGGCGGACTAGGAGCAGGAGGTGGACAAGGATCAGGAGGTGGAGGAGGAGGACGAGCAGGAGATGGAGCAGGAGCTGGAGATGGAGCAGGAATTGAGAAGGATCAGGAGGAAAAGAAGGAGCCTGCGGAGAAGAAGGAGCAGGAGAAGGAGAAGGAGCAGGAGAAGGAGAAAGAGCAGGAGGTGGAGAAGGCGCAAGATGAGGAGAAGGAGCAGGAAGTGCAAAAGGAGCAGGAGGTGGAGAAGGAGCAGGAGGTGGAGAAGGAGCAGGAGGGAGAAAAAGAGCAGGAGGAAGACAAGGAGCAAGTTGTGGAGAAGTAGCAAGAGGAGGAGAAGGAGGAGAAGAAGGAGCGGGAAGTGGTAAATGAGCAGCAGTGGAGAAGGAGCAGGAAGTGGAGAAGGAGCAGGAGGGCAGGAAGGAGCAGGAGGGCGAAAAGGAGCAGAAGGTGGAAAGGAGCAGGAGGTGGACAAGGAGCAGGAGGTGGACAAGGAGCAGGAGGTGGACAAGGAGCAGGAGGTGGAGAAGGAGCAGGAGGAGGATTAGGAGCAGGAGGAGGAGAATGAGCAGGAGGTGGAGAAGGCGCAAGATAAGGCGAAGGAGCAGGAGGTGGAGAATGAGACGGAGGTGGAGAAGGAGCAGGAGAAGGAGAAGGAGCAGGAGGTGAAGAAGGAGCAGCAGGTGGAGAAGGAGCAGGAGGTGGAGAAGGAGCAGGAGGGAAAAAAGGAGGAGAAGAAGGAGCAGGAGGTGGACAAGGAGCAGGAGGTGGACAAGGAGCAGGAGGTGGACAAGGAGCAGGAGGTGGACAAGGTGCAGGAGGTGGACAAGGAGCAGGAGGTGGACAAGGAGCAGGAGGTGGACAAGGAGCAGGAGGTGGACAAGGAGCAGGAGGTGGACAAGGAGCAGGAGGTGGACAACGAGCAGGAGGCGGACAATGAGCAGGAGGCGGACAAGGAGCAGGAGGCGGACAAGGAGCAGGAGGTGGACAAGGAGCATGAGGTGGACAAGGAGCAGGAGGTGGACAAAGAGCAGGAGGTGGACAAGGAGACGGCGGTGGAGAAGCAGCAGGAGAAGGAGAACGAGCAGGATGTGGAGAAGCAGCAGGAGGTGGAGAAGGAGCAGGAGGTGGACAAGGAGCAGGAGGGAGAAAAAGAGCAGGAGGGAGAAAAAGAGCAGGAGGAAGACAAGGAGCAAGAGGAGGAGAAGGAGCAAGAGGAGGAGAAGGAGCAAGAGGAGGAGAAGGAGGAGAAGAAGGAGCAGGAGGTGGTGAATGAGCAGGAGTGGAGAAGGAGCAGGAGGTGGAAAGGAGCAGAAGGTCGAGAAGGAGCAGGAGGTGGACAAGGAGCAGGAGTTGGACAAGGAGTAGGAGGCGGACTAGGAGCAGGAGGTGGACAAGGATCAGGAGGTGGAGGAGGAGGACGAGCAGGAGATGGAGCAGGAGCTGGAGATGGAGCAGGAATTGAGAAGGATCAGGAGGAAAAGAAGGAGCCTGCGGAGAAGAAGGAGCAGGAGAAGGAGAAGGAGCAGGAGAAGGAGAAAGAGCAGGAGGTGGAGAAGGCGCAAGATGAGGAGAAGGAGCAGGAAGTGCAAAAGGAGCAGGAGGTGGAGAAGGAGCAGGAGGTGGAGAAGGAGCAGGAGGGAGAAAAAGAGCAGGAGGAAGACAAGGAGCAAGTTGTGGAGAAGTAGCAAGAGGAGGAGAAGGAGGAGAAGAAGGAGCGGGAAGTGGTAAATGAGCAGCAGTGGAGAAGGAGCAGGAAGTGGAGAAGGAGCAGGAGGGCAGGAAGGAGCAGGAGGGCGAAAAGGAGCAGAAGGTGGAAAGGAGCAGGAGGTGGACAAGGAGCAGGAGGTGGACAAGGAGCAGGAGGTGGACAAGGAGCAGGAGGTGGACAAGGAGCAGGAGGTGGACAAGGAGCAGGAGGTGGACAAGGATCAGGAGGTGGACAAGTAGCAGGAGGTGGACAAGGAGCAGGAGGTGGAAGAGGAGGACGAGCAGGAGATGGAGCAGGAGCTGGAGATGGAGCAGGAATTGAGAAGGATCAGGAGGAAAAGAAGGAGCCAGCGGAGAAGAAGGAGCAGGAGAAGGAGAAGGAGCAGGAGAAGGAGAAGAAGCAAGAGGTGGAGAAGGAGCAGGAGGTGGAGAAGACCCAATATGAGGAGAAGGAGCAGGAGGTGGAGAAGGAGCAGGAGGTGGAGAAGACGCAAGATGAGGAGAAGGAGCAGGAGGTGGACAAGGAGCAGGAGGTGGAGAAGGAGCAGGTGGTGGAGAAGGAGCAGTTGGTGGAGAAGGAGCAGTAGGGAGACAAGGAGCAGTAGGGAGACAAGGAGCAGGAGGAGGAGAAGGGACAGGGTGAGGAGAAGGAGCAGGTGGAGGAGAAGTAGCAGGAGGGGGAGCAGGACAATGAGTTGGAGAAGAATCAGGAGGAGGAGCAGGAGCAGGGGGAGAAGAAGGAGCAGGGGGAGGAGAATGAGCAGGAGGTGGAGATGGAGAAGGTGTGGAAAGGAGCAGGAGAAGAATGATGGGCAGGAGGAGGAGAAGGAGGTGGAGAAGGCGCAAGATGAGGAGAAGTAGCAGGAGGTGGAGAAGGAGCAGGAGAAGGAGAAGGAGCCGGAGGTGGAGGAGCAGCAGGAGGTGGAGAAGGAGCAGAAGGGAGGCAAGGAGCAGGGGGGTGACAAGGAACAGGAGGTGGAGAAGGAGCAGGGGGAGGAGAAGGATGCGAAGAAGGAGAACAAGGAGCAGGAGGTGGCGAATGAGCAGGAGTGGAGAAGGTGCAGGAGGCGAAGAAGGAGCAGCAGGGAGAGAAGGAGCAAAGTGGAGAAGGAGCAGGAGGAGGAGAAGGAGCAGGAGTGGAGAAGGAGCAGGAGCGAGAAAAGGAGCAGGAGGAAGACAAGGAGCAAGTGGTGGAGAAGGAGACATAGGAGGAGAAGGAGGAGAAGAAGGAGCAGGAGGTGATGAATGAGCAGGAATGGAGAAGGAGCAGGAGGTGGAGAAGGAGGAGGAGGGCAGGAAGGAGCAGGAGGGCGAGAAGGAGCAGGAGGCGGACAAGGAGCAGGAGGCGGACAAGGAGCAGGAGGCGGAAAAGGAGCAGGAGGCGGACAAGGAGCAGGAAGTGGACAAGGTGCAGGAGGTGGACAAGGAGCAGGAGGAGGACAAGGAGCAGGAGGAGGACAAGGAGCAGGAGGAGTAGAAGGAGGTGGATGAGGAGAAGGAGGGGGAGACAGAGCATGAGGGGGAGAAAGAGCAGGAGGGGGAGGAGGATAAGGAGCAGAAGGGGGAGGCGGAGGACGAGTAGCAGATGGAGCAGGAGCTGGAGATGGAGCAGGAATTGGGAAGGAGCAGGAGGGAGGCAAGGAGCAGGAGGTGGAGAAGGAAGAGGAAGAGAAGAAGTAGCAGGAGGTGGACAAGGAGCAGGAGGTGGACAAGGAGCAGGAGGTGGACAAGGAGCAGGAGGTGGACAAGGAGCAGGAGGTGGACAAGGAGCAGGAGGTGGACAAGGAGCAGGAGGTGGACAAGGAGCAGGAGGAGGAGAAGGAGGTGGAGGAGGAGAAGGAGGTGGAGAAGGAGCAGGAGGAGGATTAGGAGCAGGAGGAGGAGAATGAGCAGGAGGTGGAGAAGGTGCAAGATAAGGCGAAGGAGCAGGAGGTGGACAAGGAGCAGGAGGAGGAGAAGGAGGTGGTGGAGGAGAAGGAGGTGGAGAAGGAGCAGGAGAAGGAGAAGGAGCAGGAGGTGAAGAAGGAGCAGCAGGTGGAGAAGGAGCAGGAGGTGGAGAAGGAGCAGGAGGGAAAAAGGGAGGAGAAGAAGGAGCAGGAGGTGGACAAGGAGCAGGAGGTGGACAAGGAGCAGGAGGTGGACAAGGAGCAGGAGGTGGACAAGGTGCAGGAGGTGGACAAGGAGCATGAGGTGGACAAGGAGCAGGAGGTGGACAAGGAGCAGGAGGTGGACAAGGAGCAGGAGGTGGACAACGAGCAGGAGGCGGACAAGGAGCAGGAGGCGGACAAGGAGCAGGAGGCGGACAAGGAGCAGGAGGCGGACAAGGAGCAGGAGGTGGACAAGGAGCATGAGGTGGACAAGGAGCAGGAGGTGGACAAGGAGCAGGAGGTGGACAAGGAGCAGGAGTTGGACAAGGAGCATGAGGTGGACAAGGAGCAGGAGGTGGACAAGGAGCAGGAGGTGGACAAGGAGCAGGAGTTGGACAAGGAGCAGGAGGTGGACAAGGAGCAGGAGGTGGACAAGGAGCAGGAGGTGGACAAGGAGCAGGAGGTGGACAAGGAGCAGGAGGTGGACAAGGAGCAGGAGGTGGACAAGGATCAGGAGGTGGACAAGGAGCAGGAGGTGGACAAGGAGCAGGAGGTGGACAAGGAGCAGGAGGTGGACAAGGAGCATGAGGTGGAAAGGAGCAGGAGGAGGAGAAGGAGGTGGATGAGGAGAAGGAGGGGGAGAAAGAGCAGGAGGGGGAGAAGGAGCAGGAGGTGGACAAAGAGCAGGAGGGGAGTAGGAGCATCAGCAGGAGATGGAGCAGTAGCTGGAGATGGAGCAGGAATTGAGATGGAGCAGGATGAAAGGAAGTAGCAGGCGGAGAAGAATGAGCAGGAGAAGGAGAAGAAGCAGGAGAAGGAGAAGTAACAGGAGGTGGAGAAGGAGGAGAAGAAGGAGCAGGAGGTGGAGAAGGAGCAGGAGTTCGAGAAGGAGCAGGAGGAGGAGAAGGAACAGGAGGAGGAGAAGGAGCAGGAGGAGGAGAAGGAGTGGAGAAGGAGCAGGAGCACAAGAAGGAGCAGGAGGAGGAGTAGGAGCAGGAGGAGGAGAAGTTGCAGGAGGTGGATAAGGAGACGGCGGTGGAGAAGCAGCAGGAGAAGGAGAACGAGCAGGATGCGGAGAAGCAGCAGGAGGTGGAGAAGGAGCAGGAGGTGGACAAGGAGCAGGAGGGAGAAAAAGAGCAGGAGGGAGAAAAAGAGCAGGAGGAAGACAAGGAGCAAGAGGAGGAGAAGGAGCAAGAGGAGGAGAAGGAGCAAGAGGAGGAGAAGGAGGAGAAGAAGGAGCAGGAGGAGGTGAATGAGCAGGTGTGGAGAAGGAGCAGGAGGTGGAAAGGAGCAGAAGGTCGAGAAGGAGCAGGAGGTGGACAAGGAGCAGGAGTTGGACAAGGAGTAGGAGGCGGACTAGGAGCAGGAGTTGGACAAGGATCAGGAGGTGGAGGAGGAGGACGAGCAGGAGATGGAGCAGGAGCTGGAGATGGAGCAGGAATTGAGAAGGATCAGGAGGAAAAGAAGGAGCCTGCGGAGAAGAAGGAGCAGGAGAAGGAGAAGGAGCAGGAGAAGGAGAAAGAGCAGGAGGTGGAGAAGGCGCAAGATGAGGAGAAGGAGCAGGAAGTGCAAAAGGAGCAGGAGGTGGAGAAGGAGCAGGAGGTGGAGAAGGAGCAGGAGGGAGAAAAAGAGCAGGAGGAAGACATAAGAACATAGGAACATAAGAACATAAGAAATTGGAGCAGGAGTAGGCCAATCGGCCCCTCGAGCCTGCTCCGCCATTCAATAAGATCATGGCTGATCTGATCCCAACCACAAATCTAAAGAACACAAGAAGTCGGAGCAGGACCCGGCCACATAGCCCCTGGGCCCTCTCCGCCACCCACAGGGCATTGACCGATCCGAACTCAGCTTCATGTCCAATTTCCTGCCCGCTCCCCATAACCCCTAATTCCCTTTACTTCTAGGAAACTGTCTATTTCTGTTTTAAATTTATCTAATGATGTCGCTTCCACAGCTTCCTGGGGCAGCAAATTCCACAGATCGACCACCCTCTGAGTGAAGAAGTTTCTCCTCATCTCAGTTTTGAAAGAGCAGCCCCTTATTCTAAGATTATGCCCCCTAGTTCTAGTTTCACCCATCTTTGGGAACATCCTTACTGCATCCACTCGATCAAGACCCTTCACAATCTTATATGTTTCAATAAGATCGCCTCTCATTCTTCTGAACTCCAATGAGTAGAGTCCCAATCTACTCAACCTCTCCTCATATGTCCGCCCCCTCATCCCCGGGATTAACCGAGTGAACCTTCTTTGTACTGCCTCGAGAGCAAGTATGTCTTTTCTTAAGTATGGAGACCAAAACTGTATGCAGTATTCCAGGTGCGGTCTCACCAATACCTTATATAACTGCAGCAATACCTCCTTGTTTTTATATTCTATCCCCCTAGCAATAAAAGCCAACATTCCGTTGGCTTTCTTGATCACCTGCTGCACCTGCATACCAACTTTTTGATTTTCTTGCACTAGGACCCCCAGATCCCTTTGTACTGCAGTACTTTCCAGTCTCTCGCCATTAAGAAAATAACTTGCTCTCTGATTTTTCCTGCCAAAGTGCATAACCTCACATTTTCCAATATTATATTGCATCTGCCAAATCTCCGCCCACTCACCCAGCCTGTCTATATCCCCTTGCAGGTTTTTTATGTCCTCCTCACTCTCTACTTTCCCTCCCATCTTTGTATCATCTGCAAATTTTGATATGTTGCACTCGGTCCCCTCCTCCAAATCGTTAATATAGATTGTAAAGAGTTGGGGACCCAGCACCGACCCCTGTGGAACACCACTGGTTACTGGTTGCCAGTCCGAAAATGAACCATTTATCCCAACTCTCTGCTTCCTGTTCGATAACCAATCCTCCACCCATGCCAGAATATTACCCCCAATCCCGTGATTTTTTATCTTAAGTAATAATCTTTTATGTGGCACCTTGTCGAATGCCTTCTGGAAGTCTAAATACACTATGTCCACTGGTTACCCTTTATCCACCCTATACGTTATATCCTCGAAGAACTCAAGCAAATTTGTCAGACATGACTTCCCCTTCATAAAGCCATGCTGACTTTGTCCTATTAAATTATGCTTATCTAAATGTTCCGTTACTGTCTCCTTAATAATAGACTCCAAAATTTTACCCACCACAGATGTTAAGCTAACTGGCCTATAATTTCCAGCCTTCTGCCTACTACCCTTTTTAAATAACGGTGTTACATTAGCAGTTTTCCAATCTGCCGGGACCTCTCCTGAGTCCAGGGAATTTTGGAAAACTATCACCAAAGCATCCACAATCCCTACTGCCACTTCCCTCAAGACCCTCGGATGGAAACCATCAGGTCCAGGGGATTTATCCGCCTTGAGTCCCATTATTTTACTGAGTACCATCTCCTGAGTGATTTTAATCGTATTTAGCTCCTCCCCCCCGAGAGTCCCCTGTTTGTCCAGTGTTGGGATATTCTTAGTGTCCTCTACTGTAAAGACTGAAACAAAATATTTGTTCAGCATTTTTGCCATCTCCATGTTTCCCACCATTAATTTCCCGGTCTCATCCTCTAAGGGACCTATGTTTGCCTTAGCCACCCTTTTTCTTTTTATATAACTATAGAAACTCTTGCTATCTGTTTTTATATTTTTTGCTAATTTCTTTTCATAATCTAACTTCCCTTTCTTAATCAATCCTTTAGTTACTTTTTGCTGTCTTTTGAAGAATTCCCAATCTTCTATCCTCCCACTAAGTTTGGCTACCTTATATGTCCTTGTTTTTAGTCGGATACTATCCTTGATTTCTTTACTTAGCCACGGATGGCTGTCATTTCTTTTACACCCTTTTTTCCTCAGTGGAATATATTTATTTTGAAAGTTGTAAAATAACTCCCTAAATGAACACCACTGCTCATGTACCGTCTTACCCTTTAATCTATTTTCCCAGTCCACTTTAATCAATTCCGCTCTCATACCATCATAGTCTCCTTTATTCAAGCTCAGTACGCTTGTTTGAGAATCAACCTTCTCACCCTCTAATTGGATATGGAATTCAACCATGTTGTGGTCGCTCGTTCCAAGGGGATCCTTAACTAGGACATTATTAATTAATCCTGACTCATTACACAGGACCAGGTCCAAGGTTGCCTGCCCCCTTGTAGGATCAGTTACATACTGCTCAAGAAATCCATCCCTGATGCACTCAATGAACTCGTCCTCAAGGCTGCTGTGCCCAATTTGATTTGTCCAGTTAATATGATAATTAAAATCCCCCATAATTATGGCTGTTCCCTTATTACATGCCCCGACTATCTCCTGATTAATACTTCTTCCAGCAGAGTTGCAACTATTAGGAGGCCTATATACTACGCCCACTAATGTTTTTTTTCCCTTATTATTCCTTATCTCCACCCAAACTGTTTCATTATCTTGATGCTTTGTCCCAATATCATTTCTCTGTATTACAGTGATTCCTTCCTTTATTAACATAGCCACCCCACCTCCCCTTCCTTCCTGCCTGTCCTTCCTGATTGTTAAATACCCTGGCATATTTAATTCCCAGTCGTTGTCACCCTGCAGCCATGTTTCTGTAATGGCCACAAGATCATACCCATACGTCGTTATTTGTGCCGTTAACTCGTCCATTTTATTACGAATGCTACGTGCATTCAGATAAAGAACTTTCAAATCTGTTTTGTGACGCTTAGTTCCTGCTTTTTCCTTTTTTAACACTTTACCTATTACTCCATACCTTCTGTCCCTTCCTGTTACGCTTTCCTCTCTCTCCCTGCTCAGGTTCCCAACCCCCTGCCACTTTAGTTTAAACCCTCCCCAACAGCACTAGCAAACACTCCTCCTAGGACAGCAGTCCCGGCCCTGCCCAGGTGCAGACCATCCGGTTTGTACTGGTCCCACCTCCCCCAGAACCGTTTCCAGTGTCCCAGGAATTTGAATCCCTCCCCCTTGCACCATTCCTCCAGCCACGTATTCATTTGAAATATCCTCCTATTTCTACTCTGACTAGCACGTGGCACTGGCAGCAATCCTGAGATTACTACCTTTGAGGTCCTATTTTTTAATTTACCTCCTAACTCCCTATATTCTGCTTTTAGGACCTCATCCCCTTTTTTACCTATATCGTTGGTGCCTATGTGCACCACGACAGCTGGCTGTTCGCCCTCCCCCTCCAAAATGTTCTGTAGCCGCTCTGAGACATCCTTGATCCTTGCACCAGGGAGGCAACACACCATCCTGGAGTCTCGGTTGCGGCCGCAGAAACGCCTGTCTATTCCCCTTACAATTGAGTCCCCTATCACTATAGCTCTGCCACTCTTTTTCCTCCCAGCCTGTGCAGCAGAGCTACCCATGGTGCCAGGAAGTTGGCTGCTGCTGCCTTCCCCTGATAAGTCATCCCCCCCAACAGCATCCAAAGTGGCATATCTGTTTGAGAGGGGGATGGCCACAGGGGACCCCTGCACTACCTGCCTGCATCTCTTACTCTTCCTGGTGGTCACCCATTCACTTCCTGCCTGTATACCCTTTACCTGCGGTGTGACCAACTCGCTAAACGTGCTATCCACGAGTTTCTCTGCATCGCGAATGCTCCACAGTGAGTCCACCCGCAGCTCCAGCTCCGAGATACGATCGGTCAGTAGCTGCAGGTGGACACACTTCCCGCACACATGGTCGGCAGGGACACTGGTAGTGTCCATGACTTCCCACATCTTGCAGGAGGAGCATATCACGGGTGCGAGGTCTGCTGCCATGACTTGCCTTAGCTTAGTTACCCCTTTTAAATTACGTTGAAATTAGAAAATGTTAACTATACTAGGGACCTAGGTTCACTAAAAAAAAAACACTATTTGCTATAAAACCTGCAGATCTTCCCTTTCTTATTACTTTACTTACAGTAAAATGGTAGAAATACTCACCTGAACCTACTCACCAATCAGCTGCCTCCCCTGTGCCGCGTCACTTTCTGACTGGTGACGTCACCCTGAACTCTGCCGCTGGTCTCAGAGTCTCGCTCTCAGAGTAAGCTCTGGTCTCGCTCTCTCCCGCCGCTCACCGACTGAACTCTCGCTCTCTCCGCGCTGTTTATATCCCGCTCTGGTCTCGCTCTCTCCCGCCGCTCACCGACTGGACTCTCGCTCTCTCCGCGCAGTTTATATCTCCGCTCTGGTCTCGCTCTCTCCCGCCGCTCATCGACTGGACTCTCGCTCTCTCCGCGCTGTTTATATCTCCGCTCTGGTCTCGCTCTCTCCCACCGCTCACCGACTGGAGCAAGTTGTGGAGAAGTAGCAAGAGGAGGAGAAGGAGGAGAAGGAGGAGCGGGAAGTGGTAAATGAGCAGCAGTGGAGAAGGAGCAGGAAGTGGAGAAGGAGCAGGAGGGCAGGAAGGAGCAGGAGGGCGAGAAGGAGCAGAAGGTGGAAAGGAGCAGGAGGTGGACAAGGAGCAGGAGGTGGACAAGGAGCAGGAGGTGGACAAGGAGCAGGAGGTGGACAAGGATCAGGAGGTGGACAAGTAGCAGGAGGTGGACAAGGAGCAGGAGGTGGAAGAGGAGGACGAGCAGGAGATGGAGCAGGAGCTGGAGATGGAGCAGGAATTGAGAAGGATCAGGAGGAAAAGAAGGAGCCTGCGGAGAAGAAGGAGTAGGAGAAGGAGAAGGAGCAGGAGAAGGAGAAGAAGCAGGAGGTGGAGAAGAAGCAGGAGGTGGAGAAGACCCAATATGAGGAGAAGGAGCAGGAGGTGGAGAAGGAGCAGGAGGTGGAGAAGACGCAAGATGAGGAGAAGGAGCAGGAGGTGGACAAGGAGCAGGAGGTGGAGAAGGAGCAGGTGGTGGAGAAGGAGCAGTTGGTGGAGAAGGAGCAGTAGGGAGACAAGGAGCAGTAGGGAGACAAGGAGCAGGAGGAGGAGAAGGGGCAGGGTGAGGAGAAGGAGCAGGTGGAGGAGAAGTAGCAGGAGGGGGAGCAGGAGAATGAGTTGGAGAAGAATCAGGAGGAGGAGCAGGAGCAGGGGGAGAAGAAGGAGCAGGGGGAGGAGAATGAGCAGGAGGTGGAGATGGAGAAGGTGTGGAAAGGAGCAGGAGAAGAATGATGTGCAGGAGGAGGAGAAGGAGGTGGAGAAGGCGCAAGATGAGGAGAAGTAGCAGGAGGTGGAGAAGGAGCAGGAGAAGGAGAAGGAGCCGGAGGTGGAGGAGCAGCAGGAGGTGGAGAAGGAGCAGAAGGGAGGCAAGGAGCAGGGGGGTGACAAGGAACAGGAGGTGGAGAAGGAGCAGGGGGAGGAGAAGGATGCGAAGAAGGAGAACAAGGAGCAGGAGGTGGCGAATGAGCAGGAGTGGAGAAGGAGCAGGAGGCGAAGAAGGAGCAGGAGGGAGAGAAGGAGCAGGAGTGGAGAAGGAGCAGGATGTGGAGAAGGAGCAGGAGGTGGAGAAGGCGCAAGATAAGGAGAAGGAGAAGGAAGTGGAGAAGGAGCAGGAGAAGGAGAATGAGCAGGAGAAGGAGAAGGAGCAGGAGGTGGAGAAGGGGCAGCAGGTGGAGAAGGGTCAGGAGGGAGAAACCGAGCAGGAGGAAGACAAGGAGCAAGTGGTGGAGAAGGAGCAACAGGTGGAGAAGGAGAAGAAGAAGGAGCAGGAGGTGGTAAATGAGCAGCAGTGGAGAAGGAGCAGGAGGTGGAGAAGGAGCAGGAGGGCAGGAAGGAGAAGGAGGGCGAGAAGGAGCAGGAGGTGGAAAGGAGCAGGAGGTGGAAAGGAGCAGGAGGTGGACAAGGAGCAGGAGGTGGACAAGGAGCAGGAGGTGGACATGGATCAGGAGGTGGAGGAGGAGGACGAGCAGGAGATGGAGCAGGAGCTGGAGATGGAGCAGGAATTGAGAAGCAGCAGGAGGAAAAGGAGCAGGCGGAGAAGAAGGAGCAGGAGAAGGAGAAGGAGCAGGAGAAGGAGAAGGAGCAGGAGGTGGAGAAGGCGCAGGAAGTCGAGAAGGAGCAGAAGGAGGAGAAGGAGCAGGAGGAGGTGAAGGAGCCGGCGGAGGAGAAGGAGCAGGAGTGGAGAAGGAGCAGGAGAACAAGAAGGAGCAGGAGGAGGAGTAGGAGCAGGAGGAGGAGAAGGAGCAGGAGGTGGAGAAGGCGCAAGATGAGGAGAAGGAGACGGAGGTGGAGAAGGAGACGGAGGTGGAGAAGGAGACGGAGGTGGAGAAGGAGACGGAGGTGGAGAAGGAGCAGGAGGTGGAGAAGGAGCAGGAGGTGGAGAAGGAGCAGGAGGTGGAGAAGGAGCAGGAGGTGGAGAAGGAGCAGGAGGTGGAGAAGGAGCAGGAGGTGGAGAAGGAGCAGGAGGGAGAAAAAGAGCAGGAAGGATAAAAAGAGCAGGAGGGAGAAAAAGAGCAGGAGGGAGACAAGGAGCAAGTGGTGGAGAAGGAGCAAGAGGAGGAAAAGGAGGAGAAGAAGGAGCGGGAGGTGGTAAATGAGCAGCAGTGGAGAAGGAGCAGGAGGTGGAGAAGGAGCAGGAGGGCAGGAAGGAGCAGGAGGGCGAGAAGGAGCAGGAGGTGGAAAGTAGCAGGAGGTGGACAGGAGCAGGAGGTGGACAGGAGCAGGAGGTGGACAAGGAGCAGGAGGTTGACAAGGACCAGGAGGTTGACAAGGAGAAGGAGGTTGACAAGGAGCAGGAGGTGGACAAGGAGCAGGAAGTGGACAAGGAGCAGGAGGTGGACAAGGAGCAGGAGGTGGACAAGGAGCAGGAGGTGGAGGAGGAGGACGAGCAGGAGATGGAGCAGGAGCTGGAGATGGAGCAGGAATTGAGAAGGATCAGGAGGAAAAGAAGGAGCCTGCGGAGAAGAAGGAGCAGGAAGTGGAAAAGGAGCAGGAGGTGGAGAAGGAGCAGGAGGGAGACAAGGAGCAGGAGGGAGAGAAGGAGCAGGAGGTGGAGAAGGAGCAGGAGGTGGAGAAGGAGCAGGAGGAGGAGAAGGAGGTGGAGGAGGAGATGGAGGTGGAGAAGGAGCAGGAGGAGGAGAAGGAACATGAGGTGGAGAAGCAGCAATAGGTCGAGAAGGATCAGGAGGCGGACAAGGACCAGAAGGAGGAGTAGGAGAAGGAGTTGGTGAAGAAGCAGGAGGCGGAGCAGGAGCAGGCGCAGAAGAAGGAGGAGGAGGTGGAGAAGGAGCAGGAGTGGAGAAGGAGCAGCAGAACAAGAAGAAGCAGGAGGAGGAGTAGGAGCAGGAGGAGGAGAAGGAGCAGGAGGTGGAGAAGGCGCAAGATGAGGAGAAGCAGCAGGAGGTGGAGAAGGAGACGGCGGTGGAGAAGAAGCAGGAGGTGGACAAGGAGCAGGAGGTGGAGAAGGAGCAGGAGGAAGACTAGGAGCAAGTGGTGGTGAAGGAGCAAGAGGAGGAGAAGGAGGAGAAGAAGGAGCAGGAGGTGGTGATTCAGCAGGAGTGGATAAGGAGCAGGAGGTGGAGAAGGAGCAGGAGGGCAGGAGGGAGCAGGAGGGCGAGAAGGGGCAGGAGGTGGAAAGGAGCAGGAGGTGGACAAGGAGCAGGAGGCGGACTGGGAGCATGAGGTGGACAAGGAGCAGGAGGTGGAGGAGGAGGGAGAGCAGGAGATGGAGCAGGAGCTGGAGATGGAGCAGGAATTGAGAAGGAGCAGGAGGAAAAGAAGGAGCCTGCGGAGAAGAAGGAAAAGGAGAGGGAGAAGGAGCAGCAGAAGGAGAAGGAGCAGCAGGTGGAGAAGGAGCAGGAGGTGGAGAAGGGGCAGGAGGTGGAGAATGAGCAGGAGGTGGAGAATGAGCAGGAGGTGGAGGAGGAGGACGAGCAGGAGATGGAGCACGAGCTGGAGATGGAGCAGGAATTGAGAAGCAGCAGGAGGAAAAGAAGGAGCAGGCGGAGTAGAAGGAGCAGGAGAAGGAGAAGGAGCAGGAGAAGGAGAAGGAGCAGGAGGTAGAGAAGGCGCAGGAAGTCGAGAAGGAGCAGAAGGAGGAGAAGGAGCAGGAGGAGGAGAAGGAGCCGGAGGAGGAGAAGGAGCAGGAGTGGAGAAGGAGCAGGAGAACAAGAAGGAGCAGGAGGAGGAGTAGGAGCAGGATGAGGAGAAGGAGCAGGAGGTGGAGAAGGAGACGGAGGTGGAGAAGGAGACGGAGGTGGAGAAGGAGACGGAGGTGGAGAAGGAGCAGGAGGTGGAGAAGGAGCAGGAGGTGGAGAAGGAGCAGGAGGTGGAGAAGGAGCAGGAGGTGGAGAAGGAGCAGAAGGTGGAGAAGGAGCAGGAGGTGGAGAAGGAGCAGGAGGTGTAGAAGGAGCAGGAGGTGGAGAAGGAGCAGGAGGGATAAAAAGAACAGGAGGGAGAAAAAGAGCAGGAGGGAGAAAAAGAGCAGGAGGGAGAAAAAGAGCAGGTGGGAGACAAGGAGCAAGTGGTGGAGAAGGAGCAAGAGGAGGAGAAGGAGGAGAAGAAGGAGCGGGAGTTGGTAAATGAGCAGCAGTGGAGAAGGAGCAGGAGGTGGAGAAGGAGCAGGAGGGCAGGAAGGAGCAGGAGGGCGAGAAGGAGCAGGAGGTGGAAAGGAGCAGGAGGTTGAAAGGAGCAGGAAGTGGAAAGGATAAGGAGGTGGACAAGGATCAGGAGGTTGACAAGGAGCAGGAGGTTAACAAGGAGCAGGATGTTGACAAGGAGCAGGAGGTGGACAAGGAGCAGGAGGTGGACAAGGAGCAGGAGGTTGACAAGGAGCAGGAGGTGGACAAGGAGCAGGAGGTGGACAAGGAGCAGGAGGTGGAGGAGGAGGACGAGCAGGAGATGGAGCAGGAGCTGGAGATGGAAAAGGAATTGAGAAGGATCAGGAGGAAAAGAAGGAGCCTGCGGAGAAGAAGGAGCAGCAGAAGGAGAAGGAGCAGGAGAAGGAGAAAGAGCAGGAGGTGGAGAAGGCGCAAGATGAGGAGAAGGAGCAGGAAGTGGAAAAGGAGCAGGAGGTGGAGAAGGAGCAGGAGGGAGACAAGGAGCAGGAGGGAGAGAAGGAGCAGGAGGTGGAGAAGGAGCAGGAGGTGGAGAAGGAGCAGGAGGAGGAGAAGGAGGTGGAGGAGGAGATGGAGGTGGAGAAGGAGCAGGAGGAGGAGAAGGAACATGAGGTGGAGAAGCAGCAATAGGTCGAGAAGGATCAGGAGGCGGAGAAGGACCAGAAGGAGGAGTAGGAGAAGGAGTTGGTGAAGAAGCAGGAGGCGGAGCAGGAGCAGGCGGAGAAGAAGGAGGAGGAGGTGGAGAAGGAGCAGGAGTGGAGAAGGAGCAGGAGAACAAGAAGGAGCAGGAGGAGGAGTAGGAGCAGGAGGAGGAGAAGGAGCAGGAGGTGGAGAAGGCGCAAGATGAGGAGAATCGGCAGGAGGTGGAGAAGGAGACGGCGGTGGAGAAGAAGCAGGAGGTGGAGAAGGAGCAGGAGGTGGAGAAGGAGCAGGAGGAAGACTAGGAGCAAGTGGTGGAGAAGGAGCAAGAGGAGGAGAAGGAGGAGAAGAAGGAGCAGGAGGTGGTGAATGAGCAGGAGTGGATAAGGAGCAGGAGGTGGAGAAGGAGCAGGAGGGCAGGAAGGAGCAGGAGGGCGAGAAGGGGCAGGAGGTGGAAAGGAGCAGGAGGTGGACAAGGAGCAGGAGGTGGACAAGGAGCAGGAGGTGGACAAGGTGCAGCAGGTGGACAAGGAGCAGCAGGTGGACAAGGAGCAGGAGGTGGACAAGGAGCAGGAGGTGGACAAGGAGCAGGAGGTGGACAAGGAGCAGGAGGTGGACAAGGAGCAGGAGGAGGAGAAGGAGGGAGAGCAGGAGATGGAGCAGGAGCTGGAGATGGAGCAGGAATTGAGAAGGAGCAGGAGGAAAAGAAGGAGCCTGCGGAGAAGAAGGATCAGGAGAGGGAGAAGGAGCAGCAGAAGGAGAAGGAGCAGGAGGTGGAGAAGGAGCAGGAGGTGGAGAAGGAGCAGGAGGTGGAGAAGGAGCAGGAGGTGGAGAAGGAGCAGGAGGTGGAGAAGGAGCAGGAGGTGGAGAAGGAGCAGGAGGAGGAGAAGGAGCAGGAGGTGGACAAGGAGCAGGAGGTGGACAAGGAGCAGGAGGTGGACAAGGAGCAGGAGGTGGACAAGGAGCAGGAGGTGGACAAGGAGCAGGAGGTGGACAAGGAGCAGGAGGTGGACAAGGAGCAGGAGGTGGACAAGGAGCAGGAGGTGGACAAGGAGCAGGAGGTGGACAAGGAGCAGGAGGAGGAGAAGGAGGTGGAAGAGGAGAAGGAGCTGGAGAAAGAGCAGGAGGGGGAGAAGGAGCAGGAGGGGGAGGAGGAGGACGTGCAGCAGATGGAGCAGGAGCTGGAGATGGAGCAGGAATTGAGAAGGAGCAGGAGGAAAGGAAGGAGCAGGCGGAGATGAAGGAGCAGGAGAAGGAGAAGCAGCAGGAGAAGGAGAAGGAGCCGGAGGTGGAGCTGGCGCAAGATGAGGAGAAGGGGCAGGAGTTGGAGAAGGAGCAGGAGGTGGAGAAGGAGCAGGAGCTGGAGAAGGAGCAGGAGGTGGAGAAGGAGCAGGAGGTGGAGAAGGAGCAGGAGGTGGAGAAGGAGCAGGAGGTGGAGAAGGAGGTGGAGGAGGAGATCGAGGTGGAGAAGGAGCAGGATGAGGAGAAGGAACATGAGGTGGAGAAAAAGCAATAGGTCGAGAAGGAGCAGGAGGCGGAGCAGGACCAGAAGGAGGAGTAGGAGAAGGAGTTGGAGAGACGGAGCAGGAATTGAGAAGGAGCAGGAGGAAAAGAAGGAGCAGGCGGAGAAGAAGGAGCAGGAGTAGTAGAGGAGCAGGAGAAGGAGATGGAGCAGGAGGTGGAGAAGGCGCAAGATGAGGAGAAGGAGCAGGAGATGGAGAAGGAGAAGGAGGGAGACCTGGAGCAGGAGGTGGAGAAGGAGCAGGAGGAGGAGAAGGAGTAGGATGAGGAGAAGGAGCAGGTGGAGGAGAAGGAGCAGGTGGTGGAGAAGGAGCAGGAGTTGGACAAGGTGCAGGAGGAGGAGAAGGAGGTGGAGGAGGAGATCGAGGTGGAGAAGGAGCAGGAGGACGGGAAGGAGAAGGAGTTGGAGAAGAAGCAGGAGGCGCAGGAGGAACAGGATGAGAAGAAGGAGGAGGAGGTGGAGATGGAGCATGAGGAGGAGAATGAGCCAGAGGTGGGGAAGTAGTAGGAGGAGGAGCAGGGACAGGAGGAGAAGAAGGAGCAAGAGGAGGAGAAGGAGCAGGAGGAGGAGAAGGAGCAGGAGTGGAGAAGGAGCAGGAGAACAAGAAGGAGCAGGAGGAGGAGAAGGAGCAGGAGGAGGAGAAGGAGCAGGAGGAGGAGAAGGCGCAGGAGGAGGAGAAGGAGCAGGAGAACAAGAAGGAGCAGGAGAACAAGAAGGAGCAGGAGGAGGAGAAGGAGCAGGAGGAGGAGAAGGAGCAGGAGTGGAGAAGGAGCAAGACGAGGAGAAGGAGCAGGAGTGGAGAAGGAGCAGGAGAACAAGAAGGAGCAGGAGGAGGAGAAGGAGCAGGAGGTGGAGAAGGAGCAGGAGGTGGACAAGGAGCAGGAGGTGGACAAGGAGCAGGAGATGGACAAGGAGCAGGAGGTGAATAAGGAGCAGGACGTGGACAAGGAGCAGGAGGTGGACAAGGAGCAGGAGGTGGAAGAGGAGGACGAGCAGGAGATGGAGCAGGAGCTGGAGATGGAGCAGGAATTGAGAAGGATCAGGAGGAAAAGAAGGTGCCTGCGGAGAAGAAGGAGCAGGAGAAGGAGAAGGAGCAGGAGGGGGAGACGAAGCAGGAGGTGGAGAAGGAGCAGGAGGTGGAGAAGACGCAAGATGAGGAGAAGGAGCAGGAGGTGGAGAAGGAGCAGGAGGTGGAGAAGACGCAAGATGAGGAGAAGGAGCAGGAGGTGGACAAGGAGCAGGAGGTGGAGAAGGAGCAGGTGGTGGAGAAGGAGCAGGTGGTGGAGAAGGAGCAGTAGGGAGACAAGGAGCAGGAGCTGGAGAAGGAGCAGGAGGAGGAGAAGGGGCAGGGTGAGGAGAAGGAGCAGGTGGAGGAGAAGTAGCAGGAGGGGGAGTAGGAGAATGAGTTGGAGAAGAATCAGGAGGAGGAGCAGGAGCAGGGGGAGAAGAAGGAGCAGGGGGAGGACAATGAGCAGGAGGTGGAGATGGAGAAGGTGTGGAAAGGAGCAGGAGAAGAATGATGGGCAGGAGGAGGAGAAGGAGGTGGAGAAGGCGCAAGATGAGGAGAAGTAGCAGGAGGTGGAGAAGGAGCAGGAGAAGGAGAAGGAGCAGGAGGTGGAGGAGCAGCAGGAGGTGGAGAAGGAGCAGAAGGGAGGCAAGGAGCAGGGGGGAGACAAGGAACAGGAGGTGGAGAAGGAGCAGGGGGAGGAGAAGGATGCGAAGAAGGAGAACAAGGAGCAGGAGGTGGCGAATGAGCAGGAGTGGAGAAGGAGCAGGAGGCGAAGAAGGAGCAGGAGGGAGAGAAGGAGAAGGAGTGGAGAAGGAGCAGGATGTGGAGAAGGAGCAGGGGGTGGAGAAGGCGCAAGATGAGGAGAAGGAGCAGGAAGTGGAGAAGGAGCAGGAGAAGGAGAAGGAGCAGGAGAAGGAGAAGGAGCAGGAGGTGGAGAAGGAGCAGCAGGTGGAGAAGGGGCAGGAGGGTGAAACCGAGCAGGAGGAAGACAAGGAGCAAGTGGTGGAGAAGGAGCAAGAGGAGGAGAAGGAGAAGAAGAAGGAGCAGGAGGTGGTAAATGAGCAGCAGTGGAGAAGGAGCAGGAGGTGGACAAGGAGCAGGAGGTGAACAAGGAGCAGGAGGTGGACAAGGAGCAGGATGTGGACAAGGAGCAGGAGGTGGACAAGGAGCAGGAGGTGGACATGGATCAGGAGGTGGAGGAGGAGGACGAGCAGGAGATGGAGCAGGAGCTGGAGATGGAGCAGGAATTGAGAAGGAAATAGGAGGAAAAGAAGGAGCCTGCGGAGAAGAAGGAGCTGGAGAAGGAGAAGGAGCAGGAGAAGGAGAAAGAGAAGGAGGTGGAGAAGGCGCAAGATGAGGAGAAGGAGCAGGAAGTGGAAAAGGAGCAGGAGGTGGAGAAGGAGCAGGAGGGAGACAAGGAGGAGAAGGAGGTGGAGGAGGAGATGGAGGTAGAGAAGGAGCAGGAGGAGGAGAAGGAACATGAGGTGCAGAAGCAGCAATAGATCGAGAAGGAGCAGGAGGCGGAGAAGGACCAGAAGGAGGAGTAGGAGAAGGAGTTGGTGAAGAAGCAGGAGGCGGAGCAGGAGCAGGCGGAGAATAAGGAGGAGGAGGTGGAGAAGGAGCAGGAGTGGAGAAGGAGCAGGAGAACAAGAAGGAGCAGGAGGAGGAGTAGGAGCAGGAGGAGGAGAAGGAGCAGGAGGTGGAGAAGGCGCAAGATGAGGAGAAGCAGCAGCAGGAGGTGGAGAAAGAGACGGCGGTGGAGAAGAAGCAGGAGGTGGAGAAGGAGCAGGAGGTGGTGAATGAGCAGGAGTGGATGAGGAGCAGGAGGTGGAGAATGAGCAGGAGGGCAGGAAGGAGCAGGAGGTCGAGAAGGGGCAGGAGGTGGAAAGGAGCAGGAGGTGGACAAGGAGCAGCAGGTGGACAAGGAGCAGGAGGAAGACTAGGAGCAAGTGGTGGAGAAGGAGCAAGAGGAGGAGAAGGAGGAGAAGAAGGAGCAGGAGGTGGTGAATGAGCAGGAGTGGATGAGGAGCAGGAGGTGGAGAATGAGCAGGAGGGCAGGAAGGAGCAGGAGGTCGAGAAGGGGCAGGAGGTGGAAAGGAGCAGGAGGTGGACAAGGAGCAGCAGGTGGACAAGGAGCAGGAGGCGGACTAGGAGCATGAGGTGGACAAGGAGCAGGAGGTGGAGGAGGAGGGAGAGCAGGAGATGGAGCAGGAGCTGGAGATGGAGCAGGAATTGAGAAGGAGCAGGAGGAGAAGAAGGAGCAGGAGAGGGAGAAGGAGCAGCAGAAGGAGAAGGAGCAGGAGGTGGAGAAGGCGCAAGATGAGGAGAAGAGGCAGGATGTGGAGAAGGAGCAGGAGGTGGAGAAGGAGCAGGAGGTGGAGAAGGAGCAGGAGGTGGAGAAGGAGCAGGAGGTGGAGAAGGAGCAGGAGGTGGAGAAGGAGCAGGAGGTGGAGAAGGAGCAGGAGGAGGAGAAGGAGCAGGAGGAGGAGAAGGAGCAGGAGGAGGAGAAGGAGCAGGAGGAGGAGAAGGAACATGAGGTGCAGAAGCAGCAATAGATCGAGAAGGAGCAGGAGGCGGAGAAGGACCAGAAGGAGGAGTAGGAGAAGGAGTTGGTGAAGAAGCAGGAGGCGGAGCAGGAGCAGGCGGAGAATAAGGAGGAGGAGGTGGAGAAGGAGCAGGAGTGGAGAAGGAGCAGGAGAACAAGAAGGAGCAGGAGGAGGAGTAGGAGCAGGAGGAGGAGAAGGAGCAGGAGGTGGAGAAGGCGCAAGATGAGGAGAAGCAGCAGCAGGAGGTGGAGAAAGAGACGGCGGTGGAGAAGAAGCAGGAGGTGGAGAAGGAGCAGGAGGTGGAGAAGGAGCAGGAGGAAGACTAGGAGCAAGTGGTGGAGAAGGAGCAAGAGGAGGAGAAGGAGGAGAAGAAGGAGCAGGAGGTGGTGAAAGAGCAGGAGTGGATGAGGAGCAGGAGGTGGAGAATGAGCAGGAGGGCAGGAAGGAGCAGGAGGGCGAGAAGGGGCAGGAGGTGGAAAGGAGCAGGAGGTGGACAAGGAGCAGCAGGTGGACAAGGAGCAGGAGGCGGACTAGGAGCAAGAGGTGGACAAGGAGCAGGAGGTGGAGGAGGAGGGAGAGCAGGAGATGGAGCAGGAGCTGGAGATGGAGCAGGAATTGAGAAGGAGCAGGAGGAGAAGAAGGAGCAGGAGAGGGAGAAGGAGCAGCAGAAGGAGAAGGAGCAGGAGGTGGAGAAGGCGCAAGATGAGGAGAAGAGGCAGGATGTGGAGAAGGAGCAGGAGGTGGAGAAGGAGCAGGAGGTGGAGAAGGAGCAGGAGGTGGAGAAGGAGCAGGAGGTGGAGAAGGAGCAGGAGGTGGAGAAGGAGCAGGAGGTGGAGAAGGAGCAGGAGGAGGAGAAGGAGCAGGAGGAGGAGAAGGAGCAGGAGGAGGAGAAGGAGCAGGAGGAGGAGAAGGAACATGAGGTGCAGAAGCAGCAATAGATCGAGAAGGAGCAGGAGGCGGAGAAGGACCAGAAGGAGGAGTAGGAGAAGGAGTTGGTGAAGAAGCAGGAGGCGGAGCAGGAGCAGGCGGAGAATAGGGAGGAGGAGGTGGAGAAGGAGCAGGAGTGGAGAAGGAGCAGGAGAACAAGAAGGAGCAGGAGGAGGAGTAGGAGCAGGAGGAGGAGAAGGAGCAGGAGGTGGAGAAGGCGCAAGATGAGGAGAAGCAGCAGCAGGAGGTGGAGAAAGAGACGGCGGTGGAGCAGAAGCAGGAGGTGGAGAAGGAGCAGGAGGTGGAGAAGGAGCAGGAGGAAGACTAGGAGCAAGTGGTGGAGAAGGAGCAAGAGGAGGAGAAGGAGGAGAAGAAGGAGCAGGAGGTGGTGAATGAGCAGGAGTGGATGAGGAGCAGGAGGTGGAGAATGAGCAGGAGGGCAGGAAGGAGCAGGAGGGCGAGAAGGGGCAGGAGGTGGAAAGGAGCAGGAGGTGGACAAGGAGCAGCAGGTGGACAAGGAGCAGGAGGCGGACTAGGAGCATGAGGTGGACAAGGAGCAGGAGGTGGAGGAGGAGGGAGAGCAGGAGATGGAGCAGGAGCTGGAGATGGAGCAGGAATTGAGAAGGAGCAGGAGGAGAAGAAGTAGCAGGAGAGGGAGAAGGAGCAGCAGAAGGAGAAGGAGCAGGAGGTGGAGAAGGCGCAAGATGAGGAGAAGAGGCAGGATGTGGAGAAGGAGCAGGAGGTGGAGAAGGAGCAGGAGGTGGAGAAGGAGCAGGAGGTGGAGAAGGAGCAGGAGGTGGAGAAGGAGCAGGAGGTGGAGAAGGAGCAGGAGGTGGAGAAGGAGCAGGAGGAGGAGAAGGAGCAGGAGGAGGAGAAGGAGCAGGAGGAGGAGAAGGAGCAGGAGGTGGACAAGGAGCAGGAGGTGGACAAGGAGCAGGAGGTGGACAAGGAGCAGGAGGTGGACAAGGAGCAGGAGGTGGACAAGGAGCAGGAGGTGGACAAGGAGCAGGAGGAGGAGAAGGAGGTGGAAGAGGAGAAGGAGCTGGCGAAAGAGCAGGAGGGGGTGAAGGAGCAGGAGGGGGAGGAGGAGGACGTGCAGCAGTTGGAGCAGGAGCTGGAGATGGAGCAGGAATTGAGAAGGAGCAGGAGGAAAGGAAGGAGCAGGCGGAGATGAAGGAGCAGGAGAAGGAGAAGCAGCAGGAGAAGGAGAAGGAGCCGGAGGTGGAGCTGGCGCTAGATGAGGAGAAGCGGCAGGAGGTGGAGAAGGAGCAGGAGGTGGAGAAGGAGCAGGAGGTGGAAAAGGAGCAGCACGTGGACATGGAGCAGGAGGCGGACGAGGACCATGAAGTGGACAAGGAGCAGGAGGTGGAGGAGGAGGGCGAGCAGGAGATGGAGCAGTAGCTGGAGATGGAGCAGGAATTGAGAAGGAGCAGGAGGAAAAGAAGGAGCCTGCGGAGAAGAAGGAGCAGGAGAGGGGGAAGGAGCAGCAGAAGGAGAAGCAGCAGGAGGTGGAGAAGTCGCAAGATGAGGAGAAGGAGCAGAAGGTGGAGAAGGAGCAGGAGGAGGAGAAGGAGCAGGAGGAGGAAAAGGAGCAGGAGGTGGACAAGTAGCAGGAGGTGGACAAGGAGCAGGAGGTGGACAAGGAGCAGGAGGTGGACAAGGAGCAGGAGGTGGACAAGGAGCAGGAGGTGGACAAGGAGCAGGAGGAGGAGACGGAGATGGATGAGGAGAAGGAGGTAGAGAAAGAGCAGGAGGGGCAGAAGGAGCAGGAGGTGGACAAGGAGCAGGAGGTGGAGGAGGAGGACGAGCAGCAGATGAAGCAGGAGCTGGAGATGGAGCAGGAGGTGGAGAAGGAGCAGGAGGTGGAGAAGGCGCAAGATGAGGAGAAGGAGCAGGAGGTGGAGATGGAGCAGGAGGTGGAGAAGGAGCAGGAGGTGGAGAAGGCGCAAGATGAGGAGAAGAGGCAGGAAGTGGAGAAGGAGCAGGAGGAGGAGAAGGAGCAGGAGGTGGAGAAGGAGCAGGAGGTGGAGAAGGAGCAGGCGGTGGAGAAGGAGCAGGAGGTGGAGAAGGAGCAGGAGGTGGAGAAGGAGCAGGAGGTGGAGAAGGAGCAGCATGTGGAGAAGGAGCAGGAGGTGGAGAAGGAGCAGGAGGTGGAGAAGGAGCAGTCGGAGGAGAAGGAGCAGGGTGAGGAAAAGGAGCAGGGTGAGGAAAAGTAGCAGGAGGTGGAGAAGGAGCAGGAGGTTGACAAGGTGCTGGAGGAGGAGAAGGAGGTGGAGGAGGAGAATTAGGTGGAGAAGGAGCAGGAGGAGGAGTCGGAGCAGGAGGTGGAAAAGGCGCAAGATGAGGAGAAGGAGGTGTCGGAGAAGAAGGAGGTGCAGAAGGAACAGGAACAGGAGGTGGAGAAAAATCATTCGGTGGAGAAGGAGCAGGAGACGGAGAAGGACCAGGAGGGGAAGTAGGAGAATGAGTTGGAGAAGAATCAGGAGGAGGAGCAGGAGCAGGAGGAGAAGAAGGAGTAGGAGGTTGAGAAGGAGCAGGAGGTGGAGAACGAGCAGGAGGAGGAGAAGGAGCAGGAGGTGGACAAGGAGCAGGAGGAGGAGAAGGAGGTGGAAGAGGAGAAGGAGCTGGAGAAAGAGCAGGAGGGGGAGAAGGAGCAGAAGGGGAGGAGGAGGACGTGCAGCAGATGGAGCAGGAGCTGGAGATGGAGCAGGAATTGAGAAGGAGCAGGAGGAAAGGAAGGAGCAGGCGGAGATGAAGGAGCAGGAGAAGGAGAAGCAGCAGGAGAAGGAGAAGGAGCCGGAGGTGGAGCTGGCGCAAGATGAGGAGAAGGGGCAGGAGGTGGAGAAGGGGCAGGAGGTGGAGAAGGAGCAGGAGGTGGAGAAGGAGCAGGAGGTGGAGAAGGAGCAGGAGGTGGAGAAGGAGCAGGAGGTGGAGAAGGAGCAGGAGGTGGAGAAGGAGCAGGAGGTGGAGAAGGGGCAGGTGGAGAAGGAGCAGGAGGTGGAGAAGGAGCAGGAGTTGGGCAAGGTGCAGGAGGAGGAGAAGGAGGTGGAGGAGGAGATCGAGGTGGAGAAGGAGCAGGATGAGGAGAAGGAACATGAGGTGGAGAAAAAGCAATAGGTCGAGAAGGAGCAGGAGGCGGAGAAGGACCAGAAGGAGGAGTAGGAGAAGGAGTTGGAGAGACGGAGCAGGAATTGAGAAGGAGCAGGAGGAAAAGATGGAGCAGGCGGAGAAGAAGGAGCAGGAGGAGGAGAAGGAGTAGGATGAGGAGAAGGGGCAGGTGGAGGAGAAGGAGCAGGTGGTGGAGAAGGAGCAGGAGTTGGACAAGGTGCAGGAGGAGGAGAAGGAGGTGGAGGATGAGATCGAGGTGGAGAAGGAGCAGGAGGAGGAGAAGGAACATGAGGTGGAGAAGAAACAATAGGTCGAGAAGGAGCAGGAGGCGGAGAAGGACCAGAAGGAGGAGAAGGAGAAGGAGTTGGAGAAGAAGCAGGAGGCGGAGGAGGAGCAGGATGAGAAGAAGGAGGAGGAGGTGGAGATGGAGCATGAGGAGGAGAATGAGCCGGAGGTGGGGAAGTAGGAGGAGGAGGAGCAGGGACAGGAGTAGAAGAAGGAGCAGGCGGTGGAGAAGGAGCAGGTGGTCGAGAAGGAGCAGGAGGAGGAGAAGGAGCAGGAGGAGGAGAAGGAGCAGGAGAAGGAGAAGGAGCTGGAGTGGAGAAGGAGCAGGAGAACAAGAAGGAGCAGGAGGAGGAGAAGGAGCAGGAGGAGGAGAAGGCGCAAGACGAGGAGAAGGAGCAGGAGTGGAGAAGGAGCAGGAGAACAGGAAGGAGCAGGAGGAGGAGAAGGAGCAGGAGGAGAAGAAGGAGCAGGAGGTGGAGAAGCAGCAGGAGGTGGAGAAGGAGCAGGAGGAGGAGAAGGAGCAGGAGTGGAGAAGGAGCAGGAGATCAAGAAGGAGCAGGAGGAGGAGAAGGAGCAGGAGGAGGAGAAGGAGAAGGAGTGGAGAAGGAGCAGGAGAACAAGAAGGAGCAGGAGAACAAGAAGGAGCAGGAGAAGGAGAAGGAGCAGGAGGTGGAGAAGGAGCAGGAGGGAGAAAAAGAGCAGGAGGAAGACAAGGAGCAAGTGGTGGAGAAGGACCAAGAGGAGGAGAAGGAGGAGAAGAAGGAGCCGGAGGTGGTGAATGAGCAGGAGTGGAGAAGGAGCAGAAGATGGAGAAGGAGCAGGAGGAGGAGAAGGTGCAGGAGGAGGAGAAGGGGCACGAGGTGGAAAGGAGCAGGAGGTGGACAAGGAGCAGGAGGTGGAAAAGGAGCAGCACGTGGACATGGAGCAGGAGGCGGACGAGGAGCATGAGGTGGACAAGGAGCAGGAGGTGGAGGAGGAGGGCGAGCAGGAGATGGAGCAGGAGCTGGAGATGGAGCAGGAATTGAGAAGGAGCAGGAGGAAAAGAAGGAGCCTGCGGAGAAGAAGGAGCAGGAGAGGGAGAAGGAGCAGCAGAAGGAGAAGCAGCAGGAGGTGGAGAAGGCGCAAGATGAGGAGAAGGAGCAGAAGGTGGAGAAGTAGCAGGAGGAGGAGAAGGAGCAGGAGGAGGAAACGGAGCAGGAGGTGGACAAGGAGCAGGAGGTGGACAAGGAGCAGGAGGTGGACAAGGAGCAGGAGGTGGACAAGGAGCAGGAGGTGGACAAGGAGCAGGAGGTGGACAAGGAGCAGGAGGTGGACAAGGAGCAGGAGGTGGACAAGGAGCAGGAGGAGGAGACGGAGTGGATGAGGAGAAGGAGGTAGAGAAAGAGCAGCAGGGGCAGAAGGAGCAGGAGGTGGACAAGGAGCAGGAGGTGGAGGAGGAGGACGAGCAGCAGATGAAGCAGGAGCTGGAGATGGAGCAGGAATTGAGAAGAAGCAGGAGGAAAGGATGGAGCAGGCGGAGATGAAGGAGCAGGAGGTGGAGAAGGAGCAGGAGGTGGAGAAGGAGCAGGAGGTGGAGAAGGAGCAGGAGGTGGAGAAGGAGCAGGAGGTGGAGAAGGAGCAGGAGGTGGAAAGGAGCAGGAGGTGGAGAAGGCGCAAGATGAGGAGAAGGAGCAGGAGGTGGAGAAGGAGCCGGAGGTGGAGAAGGAGCAGGAAGTGAAGAAGGAGCATGATGTGGAGAAGGAGGAGGAGGTGGAGAAGGAGCAGGAGGTGGAGCAGGCGCAAGATGAGGAGAAGAGGCAGGAGGTGGAGAAGGAGCAGGAGGAGGAGAAGGAGCAGGAGGTGGAAAAGGAGCAGGAGGTGGAGAAGGACCAGAAGGAGGAGTAGGAGAAGGAGTTGGTGAAGAAGCAGGAGGTGGAGAACGAGCAGGCGGAGAAGAAGGAGGAGGAGGTGGAGAAGGAGCAGGAGTGGAGAAGGAGCAGGAGAACAAGAAGGAGCAGGAGGAGGAGTAGGAGCAGGAGGAGGAGAAGGAGCAGGAGGTGGAGAAGGCGCAAGATGAGGAGAATCGGCAGGAGGTGGAGAAGGAGACGGCGGTGGAGAAGAAGCAGGAGGTGGAGAAGGAGCAGGAGGTGGAGAAGGAGCAGGAGGAAGACTAGGAGCAAGTGGTGGAGAAGGAGCAAGAGGAGGAAAAGGAGGAGAAGAAGGAGCAGGAGGTCGTGAATGAGCAGGAGTGGATAAGGAGCAGGAGGTGGAGAAGGAGCAGGAGGGCAGGAAGGAGCAGGAGGGCGAGAAGGGGCAGGAGGTGGAAAGGAGCAGGAGGTGGACAAGGAGCAGGAGGTGGACAAGGAGCAGGAGGTGGACAAGGAGCAGCAGGTGGACAAGGAGCAGCAGGTGGACAAGGAGCAGGAGGTGGACAAGGAGCAGGAGGTGGACAAGGAGCAGGAGGTGGACAAGGAGCAGGAGGTGGACAAGGAGCAGGAGGAGGAGAAGGAGGGAGAGCAGGAGATGGAGCAGGAGCTGGAGATGGAGCAGGAATTGAGAAGGAGCAGGAGGAAAAGAAGGAGCCTGCGGAGAAGAAGGATCAGGAGAGGGAGAAGGAGCAGCAGAAGGAGAAGCAGCAGGAGGTGGAGAAGGAGCAGGAGGTGGAGAAGGAGCAGGAGGTGGAGAAGGAGCAGGAGGTGGAGATGGAGCAGGAGGTGGAGAAGGAGCAGGAGGTGGAGAAGGAGCAGGAGGAGGAGAAGGAGCAGGAGGAGGAGAAGGAGCAGGAGGTGGACAAGGAGCAGGAGGTGGACAAGGAGCAGGAGGTGGACAAGGAGCAGGAGGTGGACAAGGAGCAGGAGGTGGACAAGGAGCAGGAGGTGGACAAGGAGCAGGAGGTGGACAAGGAGCAGGAGGTGGACAAGGAGCAGGAGGTGGACAAGGAGCAGGAGGAGGAGAAGGAGGTGGAAGAGGAGAAGGAGCTGGAGAAAGAGCAGGAGGGGGAGAAGGAGCAGGAGGGGGAGGAGGAGGACGTGCAGCAGATGGAGCAGGAGCTGGAGATGGAGCAGGAATTGAGAAGGAGCAGGAGGAAAGGAAGGAGCAGGCGGAGATGAAGGAGCAGGAGAAGGAGAAGCAGCAGGAGAAGGAGAAGGAGCCGGAGGTGGAGCTGGCGCAAGATGAGGAGAAGGGGCAGGAGGTGGAGAAGGAGCAGGAGGTGGAGAAGGAGCAGGAGGTGGAGAAGGAGCAGGAGGTGGAGAAGGAGCAGAAGGTGGAGAAGGAGCAGGAGGTGGAGAAGGAGCAGGAGTTGGAGAAGGAGCAGGAGGTGGAGAAGGAGCAGGAGGTGGAGAAGGAGCAGGAGGTGGAGAAGGAGCAGGAGGTGGAGAAGGAGGTGGAGGAGGAGATCGAGGTGGAGAAGGAGCAGGATGAGGAGAAGGAACATGAGGTGGAGAAAAAGCAATAGGTCGAGAAGGAGCAGGAGGCGGAGAAGGACCAGAAGGAGCAGTAGGAGAAGGAGTTGGAGAGACGGAGCAGGAATTGAGAAGGAGCAGGAGGAAAAGAAGGAGCAGGCGGAGAAGAAGGAGCAGGAGAAGTAGAGGAGCAGGAGAAGGAGATGGAGCAGGAGGTGGAGAAGGCGCAAGATGAGGAGAAGGAGCAGGAGATGGAGAAGGAGAAGGAGGGAGACCTGGAGCAGGAGGTGGAGAAGGAGCAGGAGGAGGAGAAGGAGTAGGATGAGGAGAAGGAGCAGGTGGAGGAGAAGGAGCAGGTGGTGGAGAAGGAGCAGGAGTTGGACAAGGTGCAGGAGGAGGAGAAGGAGGTGGAGGAGGAGATCGAGGTGGAGAAGGAGCAGGAGGAGGAGAAGGAGAAGGAGTTGGAGAAGAAGCAGGAGGCGGAGGAGGAGCAGGATGAGAAGAAGGAGGAGGAGGTGGAGATGGAGCATGAGGAGGAGAATGAGCCGGAGGTGGGGAAGTAGTAGGAGGAGGAGCAGGGACAGGAGGAGAAGAAGGAGCAAGAGGTGGAGAAGGAGCAGGTGGTCGAGAAGGAGCAGGAGGAGGAGAAGGAGCAGGAGGAGGAGAAGGAGCAGTAGGAGGAGAAGGAGCAGGAGGAGGAGAAGGAGCAGTAGGAGGAGAAGGAGCAGGAGTGGAGAAGGAGCAGGAGAACAAGAAGGAGCAGGAGGAGGAGAAGGAGCAGGAGGAGGAGAAGGAGCAGGAGGAGGAGAAGGCGCAAGACGAGGAGAAGGAGCAGGAGTGGAGAAGGAGCAGGAGAACAAGAAGGAGCAGGAGGAGGAGAAGGAGCAGGAGGAGAAGAAGGAGCAGGAGGTGGAGAAGGAGCAGGCGGTGGAGAAGGAGCAGTAGGTGGACAAGGAGCAGGAGGTGGACAAGGAGCAGGAGGTGGACAAGGAGCAGGAGGTGAATAAGGAGCAGGACGTGGACGAGGAGCAGGAGGTGGACAAGGAGCAGGAGGTGGAAGAGGAGGACGAGCAGGAGATGGAGCAGGAGCTGGAGATGGAGCAGGAATTGAGAAGGATCAGGAGGAAAAGAAGGAGCCTGCGGAGAAGAAGGAGCAGGAGAAGGAGAAGGAGCAGGAGGGGGAGACGAAGCAGGAGGTGGAGAAGGAGCAGGAGGTGGAGAAGACGCAAGATGAGGAGAAGGAGCAGGAGGTGGAGAAGGAGCAGGAGGTGGAGAAGACGCAAGATGAGGAGAAGGAGCAGGAGGTGGACAAGGAGCAGGAGGTGGAGAAGGAGCAGGTGGTGGAGAAGGAGCAGGTGATGGAGAAGGAGCAGTAGGGAGACAAGGAGCAGGAGCTGGAGAAGGAGCAGGAGGAGGAGAAGGGGCAGGGTGAGGAGAAGGAGCAGGTGGAGGAGAAGTAGCAGGAGGGGGAGTAGGAGAATGAGTTGGAGAAGAATCAGGAGGAGGAGCAGGAGCAGGGGGAGAAGAAGGAGCAGGGGGAGGACAATGAGCAGGAGGTGGAGATGGAGAAGGTGTGGAAAGGAGCAGGAGAAGAATGATGGGCAGGAGGAGGAGAAGGAGGTGGAGAAGGCGCAAGATGAGGAGAAGTAGCAGGAGGTGGAGAAGGAGCAGGAGAAGGAGAAGGAGCAGGAGGTGGAGGAGCAGCAGGAGGTGGAGAAGGAGCAGAAGGGAGGCAAGGAGCAGGGGGGAGACAAGGAACAGGAGGTGGAGAAGGAGCAGGGGGAGGAGAAGGATGCGAAGAAGGAGAACAAGGAGCAGGAGGTGGCGAATGAGCAGGAGTGGAGAAGGAGCAGGAGGCGAAGAAGGAGCAGGAGGGAGAGAAGGAGCAGGAGTGGAGAAGGAGCAGGATGTGGAGAAGGAGCAGGGGGTGGAGAAGGCGCAACATGAGGAGAAGGAGCAGGAAGTGGAGAAGGAGCAGGAGAAGGAGAAGGAGCAGGAGAAGGAGAAGGAGCAGGAGGTGGAGAAGGAGCAGCAGGTGGAGAAGGGGCAGGAGGGTGAAACCGAGCAGGAGGAAGACAAGGAGCAAGTGGTGGAGAAGGAGCAAGAGGAGGAGAAGGAGAAGAAGAAGGAGCAGGAGGTGGTAAATGAGCAGCAGTGGAGAAGGAGCAGGAGGTGGACAAGGAGCAGGAGGTGAACAAGGACCAGGAGGTGGACAAGGAGCAGGATGTGGACAAGGAGCAGGAGGTGGACAAGGAGCAGGAGGTGGACATGGATCAGGAGGTGGAGGAGGAGGACGAGCAGGAGATGGAGCAGGAGCTGGAGATGGAGCAGGAATTGAGAAGCAGCAGTAGGAAAAGAAGGAGCAGGCGGAGAAGAAGGAGCAGGAGAAGGAGAAGGAGCAGGAGAAGGAGAAGGAGCAGGAGGTGGAGAAGGCTCAGGCAGTCGAGAAGTAGCAGAAGGAGGAGAAGGAGCAGGAGGAGGAGAAGGAGCCGGAGGAGGAGAAGGAGCAGGAGTGGAGAAGGAGCAGGAGAACAAGAAGGAGCAGGAGGAGGAGAAGGAGCAGGAGGAGGAGAAGGAGCAGGAGGTGGAGAAGGCGCAAGATGAGGAGAAGGAGCAGGAGGTGGAGAAGGAGACGGAGGTGGAGAAGGAGACGGAGGTGGAGAAGGAGACGGAGGTGGAGAAGGAGCAGGAGGTTTAGAAGGAGCAGGAGGTGGAGAAGGAGCAGGAGGTGGAGAAGGAGCAGGAGGTGGAGAAGGAGCAGGAGGTGGAGAAGGAGCAGGAGGTGGAGAAGGAGCAGGAGGTGGAGAAGGAGCAGGAGGGCGAAAAAGAGCAGGAGGGAGAAAAAGAGCAGGAGGGAGAAAAAGAGCAGGAGGGAGAAAAAGAGCAGGAGGGAGACAAGGAGCAAGTGGTGGAGAAGGAGCAAGAGGAGGAGAAGGAGGAGAAGAAGGAGCGGGAGGTGGTCAATGAGCAGCAGTGTAGAAGGAGCAGGAGGTGGAGAAGGAGCAGGAGGGCAGGAAGGAGCAGGAGGGCGAGAAGGAGGAGGAGGTGGAAAGGAGCAGGAGGTGGAAAGGAGCAGGAGGTGGAAAGGAGCAGGAGGTGGAAAGGAGCAGGAGGTGGACAAGGAGCAGGAGGTTGACAAGGAGCAGGAGGTTGACAAGGAGCAGGAGGTGTACAAGGAGCAGGAGATGGACAAGGAGCAGGAGGTGGAGGAGGAGGACGAGCAGGAGATGGAGCAGGAGCTGGAGATGGAGCAGGAATTGAGAAGGAAATAGGAGGAAAAGAAGGAGCCTGCGGAGAAGAAGGAGCAGGAGAAGGAGAAGGAGCAGGAGAAGGAGAAAGAGAAGGAGGTGGAGAAGGCGCAAGATGAGGAGAAGGAGCAGGAAGTGGAAAAGGAGCAGGAGGTGGAGAAGGAGCAGGAGGGAGACAAGGAGGAGAAGGAGGTGGAGGAGGAGATGGAGGTGGAGAAGGAGCAGGAGGAGGAGAAGGAACATGAGGTGCAGAAGCAGCAATAGATCGAGAAGGAGCAGGAGGCGGAGAAGGACCAGAAGGAGGAGTAGGAGAAGGAGTTGGTGAAGAAGCAGGAGGCGGAGCAGGAGCAGGCGGAGAATAAGGAGGAGGAGGTGGAGAAGGAGCAGGAGTGGAGAAGGAGCAGGAGAACAAGAAGGAGCAGGAGGAGGAGTAGGAGCAGGAGGAGGAGAAGGAGCAGGAGGTGGAGAAGGCGCAAGATGAGGAGAAGCAGCAGCAGGAGGTGGAGAAAGAGACGGCGGTGGAGAAGAAGCAGGAGGTGGAGAAGGAGCAGGAGGTGGAGAAGGAGCAGGAGGAAGACTAGGAGCAAGTGGTGGAGAAGGAGCAAGAGGAGGAGAAGGAGGAGAAGAAGGAGCAGGAGGTGGTGAATGAGCAGGAGTGGATGAGGAGCAGGAGGTGGAGAATGAGCAGGAGGGCAGGAAGGAGCAGGAGGGCGAGAAGGGGCAGGAGGTGGAAAGGAGCAGGAGGTGGACAAGGAGCAGCAGGTGGACAAGGAGCAGGAGGCGGACTAGGAGCATGAGGTGGACAAGGAGCAGGAGGTGGAGAAGGAGCAGGAGGTGGAGAAGGAGCAGGAGGTGGAGAAGGAGCAGGAGGTGGAGAAGGAGCAGGAGGTGGAGAAGGAGCAGGAGGAGGAGAAGGAGCAGGAGGAGGAGAAGGAGCAGGAGGAGGAGAAGGAGCAGGAGGTGGACAAGGAGCAGGAGGTGGACAAGGAGCAGGAGGTGGACAAGGAGCAGGAGGTGGACAAGGAGCAGGAGGTGGACAAGGAGCAGGAGGTGGACAAGGAGCAGGAGGTGGACAAGGAGCAGGAGGAGGAGAAGGAGGTGGAAGAGGAGAAGGAGCTGGCGAAAGAGCAGGAGGGGGAGAAGGAGCAGGAGGGGGAGGAGGAGGACGTGCAGCAGTTGGAGCAGGAGCTGGAGATGGAGCAGGAATTGAGAAGGAGCAGGAGGAAAGGAAGGAGCAGGCGGAGATGAAGGAGCAGGAGAAGGAGAAGCAGCAGGAGAAGGAGAAGGAGCCGGAGGTGGAGCTGGCGCTAGATGAGGAGAAGGGGCAGGAGGTGGAGAAGGAGCAGGAGGTGGAGAAGGAGCAGGAGGTGGAAAAGGAGCAGCACGTGGACATGGAGCAGGAGGCGGACGAGGACCATGAAGTGGACAAGGAGCAGGAGGTGGAGGAGGAGGGCGAGCAGGAGATGGAGCAGTAGCTGGAGATGGAGCAGGAATTGAGAAGTAGCAGGAGGAAAAGAAGGAGCCTGCGGAGAAGAAGGAGCAGGAGAGGGGGAAGGAGCAGCAGAAGGAGAAGCAGCAGGAGGTGGAGAAGTCGCAAGATGAGGAGAAGGAGCAGAAGGTGGAGAAGGAGCAGGAGGAGGAGAAGGAGCAGGAGGAGGAAAAGGAGCAGGAGGTGGACAAGTAGCAGGAGGTGGACAAGGAGCAGGAGGTGGACAAGGAGCAGGAGGTGGACAAGGAGCAGGAGGTGGACAAGGAGCAGGAGGTGGACAAGGAGCAGGAGGAGGAGACGGAGATGGATGAGGAGAAGGAGGTAGAGAAAGAGCAGGAGGGGCAGAAGGAGCAGGAGGTGGACAAGGAGCAGGAGGTGGAGGAGGAGGACGAGCAGCAGATGAAGCAGGAGCTGGAGATGGAGCAGGAGGTGGAGAAGGAGCAGGAGGTGGAGAAGGCGCAAGATGAGGAGAAGGAGCAGGAGGTGGAGAAGGAGCCGGAGGTGGAGAAGGAGCAGGAAGTGAAGAAGGAGCATGAGGTGGAGAAGGAGGAGGAGGTGGAGAAGGAGCAGGAGGTGGAGCAGGCGCAAGATGAGGAGAAGAGGCAGGAGGTGGAGAAGGAGCAGGAGGAGGAGAAGGAGCAGGAGGTGGAGAAGGAGCAGGAGGTGGAGAAGGAGCAGGCGGTGGAGAAGGAGCAGGAGGTGGAGAAGGAGCAGGAGGTGGAGAAGGAGCAGCATGTGGAGAAGGAGCAGGAGGTGGAGAAGGAGCAGGAGGTGGAGAAGGAGCAGTCGGAGGAGAAGGAGCAGGGTGAGGAAAAGGAGCAGGGTGAGGAAAAGTAGCAGGAGGTTGACAAGGTGCTGGAGGAGGAGAAGGAGGTGGAGGAGGAGAATTAGGTGGAGAAGGAGCAGGAGGAGGAGTCGGAGCAGGAGGTGGAAAAGGCGCAAGATGAGGAGAAGGAGGTGTCGGAGAAGAAGGAGGTGGAGAAGGAACAGGAACAGGAGGTGGAGAAAAATCATTCAGTGGAGAAGGAGCAGGAGACGGAGAAGGACCAGGAGGGGAAGTAGGAGAATGAGTTGGAGAAGAATCAGGAGGAGGAGCAGGAGCAGGAGGAGAAGAAGGAGTAGGAGGTTGAGAAGGAGCAGGAGGTGGAGAACGAGCAGGAGGAGGAGAAGGAGCAGGAGGTGGACAAGGAGCAGGAGGAGGAGAAGGAGGTGGAAGAGGAGAAGGAGCTGGAGAAAGAGCAGGAGGGGGAGAAGGAGCAGAAGGGGAGGAGGAGGACGTGCAGCAGATGGAGCAGGAGCTGGAGATGGAGCAGGAATTGAGAAGGAGCAGGAGGAAAGGAAGGAGCAGGCGGAGATGAAGGAGCAGGAGAAGGAGAAGCAGCAGGAGAAGGAGAAGGAGCCGGAGGTGGAGCTGGCGCAAGATGAGGAGAAGGGGCAGGAGGTGGAGAAGGGGCAGGAGGTGGAGAAGGAGCAGGAGGTGGAGAAGGAGCAGGAGGTGGAGAAGGAGCAGGAGGTGGAGAAGGAGCAGGAGGTGGAGAAGGAGCAGGAGGTGGAGAAGGAGCAGGAGGTGGAGAAGGAGCAGGAGGTGGAGAAGGAGCAGGAGGTGGAAAGGAGCAGGAGGTGGAGAAGGCGCAAGATGAGGAGAAGGAGCAGGAGGTGGAGAAGGAGCCGGAGGTGGAGAAGGAGCAGGAAGTGAAGAAGGAGCATGATGTGGAGAAGGAGGAGGAGGTGGAGAAGGAGCAGGAGGTGGAGCAGGACCAGAAGGAGGAGTAGGAGAAGGAGTTGGTGAAGAAGCAGGAGGTGGAGAAGGAGCAGGCGGAGAAGAAGGAGGAGGAGGTGGAGAAGGAGCAGGAGTGGAGAAGGAGCAGGAGAACAAGAAGGAGCAGGAGGAGGAGTAGGAGCAGGAGGAGGAGAAGGAGCAGGAGGTGGAGAAGGCGCAAGATGAGGAGAATCGGCAGGAGGTGGAGAAGGAGACGGCGGTGGAGAAGAAGCAGGAGGTGGAGAAGGAGCAGGAGGTGGAGAAGGAGCAGGAGGAAGACTAGGAGCAAGTGGTGGAGAAGGAGCAAGAGGAGGAAAAGGAGGAGAAGAAGGAGCAGGAGGTCGTGAATGAGCAGGAGTGGATAAGGAGCAGGAGGTGGAGAAGGAGCAGGAGGGCAGGAAGGAGCAGGAGGGCGAGAAGGGGCAGGAGGTGGAAAGGAGCAGGAGGTGGACAAGGAGCAGGAGGTGGACAAGGAGCAGGAGGTGGACAAGGAGCAGCAGGTGGACAAGGAGCAGCAGGTGGACAAGGAGCAGGAGGTGGACAAGGAGCAGGAGGTGGACAAGGAGCAGGAGGTGGACAAGGAGCAGGAGGTGGACAAGGAGCAGGAGGAGGAGAAGGAGGGAGAGCAGGAGATGGAGCAGGAGCTGGAGATGGAGCAGGAATTGAGAAGGAGCAGGAGGAAAAGAAGGAGCCTGCGGAGAAGAAGGATCAGGAGAGGGAGAAGGAGCAGCAGAAGGAGAAGCAGCAGGAGGTGAAGAAGGAGCAGGAGGTGGAGAAGGAGCAGGAGGTGGAGAAGGAGCAGGAGGTGGAGATGGAGCAGGAGGTGGAGAAGGAGCAGGAGGTGGAGAAGGAGCAGGAGGAGGAGAAGGAGCAGGAGGAGGAGAAGGAGCAGGAGGTGGACAAGGAGCAGGAGGTGGACAAGGAGCAGGAGGTGGACAAGGAGCAGGAGGTGGACAAGGAGCAGGAGGTGGACAAGGAGCAGGAGGTGGACAAGGAGCAGGAGGTGGACAAGGAGCAGGAGGTGGACAAGGAGCAGGAGGTGGACAAGGAGCAGGAGGAGGAGAAGGAGGTGGAAGAGGAGAAGGAGCTGGAGAAAGAGCAGGAGGGGGAGAAGGAGCAGGAGGGGGAGAAGGAGCAGGAGGGGGAGGAGGAGGACGTGCAGCAGATGGAGCAGGAGCTGGAGATGGAGCAGGAATTGAGAAGGAGCAGGAGGAAAGGAAGGAGCAGGCGGAGATGAAGGAGCAGGAGAAGGAGAAGCAGCAGGAGAAGGAGAAGGAGCCGGAAGTGGAGCTGGCGCAAGATGAGGAGAAGGGGCAGGAGGTGGAGAAGGAGCAGGAGGTGGAGAAGGAGCAGGAGCTGGAGAAGGAGCAGGAGGTGGAGAAGGAGCAGGAGGTGGAGAAGGAGCAGGAGGTGGAGAAGGAGCAGGAGTTGGAGAAGGAGCAGGAGGTGGAGAAGGAGCAGGAGGTGGAGAAGGAGCAGGAGGTGGAGAAGGAGCAGGAGGTGGAGAAGGAGGTGGAGGAGGAGATCGAGGTGGAGAAGGAGCAGGATGAGGAGAAGGAACATGAGGTGGAGAAAATGCAATAGGTCGAGAAGGAGCAGGAGGCGGAGAAGGACCAGAAGGAGCAGTAGGAGAAGGAGTTGGAGAGACGGAGCAGGAATTGAGAAGGAGCAGGAGGAAAAGAAGGAGCAGGCGGAGAAGAAGGAGCAGGAGAAGTAGAGGAGCAGGAGAAGGAGATGGAGCAGGAGGTGGAGAAGGCGCAAGATGAGGAGAAGGAGCAGGAGATGGAGAAGGAGAAGGAGGGAGACCTGGAGCAGGAGGTGGAGAAGGAGCAGGAGGAGGAGAAGGAGTAGGATGAGGAGAAGGAGCAGGTGGAGGAGAAGGAGCAGGTGGTGGAGAAGGAGCAGGAGTTGGACAAGGTGCAGGAGGAGGAGAAGGAGGTGGAGGAGGAGATCGAGGTGGAGAAGGAGCAGGAGGAGGAGAAGGAGAAGGAGTTGGAGAAGAAGCAGGAGGCGGAGGAGGAGCAGGATGAGAAGAAGGAGGAGGAGGTGGAGATGGAGCATGAGGAGGAGAATGAGCCGGAGGTGGGGAAGTAGTAGGAGGAGGAGCAGGGACAGGAGGAGAAGAAGGAGCAAGAGGTGGAGAAGGAGCAGGTGGTCGAGAAGGAGCAGGAGGAGGAGAAGGAGCAGGAGGAGGAGAAGGAGCAGTAGGAGGAGAAGGAGCAGGAGTGGAGAAGGAGCAGGAGAACAAGAAGGAGCAGGAGGAGGAGAAGGAGCAGGAGGAGGAGAAGGAGCAGGAGGAGGAGAAGGCGCAAGACGAGGAGAAGGAGCAGGAGTGGAGAAGGAGCAGGAGAACAAGAAGGAGCAGGAGGAGGAGAAGGAGCAGGAGGAGAAGAAGGAGCAGGAGGTGGAGAAGGAGCAGGCGGTGGAGAAGGAGCAGTAGGTGGACAAGGAGCAGGAGGTGGACAAGGAGCAGGAGGTGGACAAGGAGCAGGAGGTGAATAAGGAGCAGGACGTGGACGAGGAGCAGGAGGTGGACAAGGAGCAGGAGGTGGAAGAGGAGGACGAGCAGGAGATGGAGCAGGAGCTGGAGATGGAGCAGGAATTGAGAAGGATCAGTAGGAAAAGAAGGAGCCTGCGGAGAAGAAGGAGCAGGAGAGGGAGAAGGAGCAGGAGGGGGAGAAGAAGCAGGAAGTGGAGAAGGAGCAGGAGGTGGAGAAGACGCAAGATGAGGAGAAGGAGCAGGAGGTGGAGAAGGAGCAGGAGGTGGAGAAGGCGCAAGATGAGGAGAAGGAGCAGGAGGTGGACAAGGAGCAGGAGGTGGAGAAGGAGCAGGTGGTGGAGAAGGAGCAGGTGGTGGAGAAGGAGCAGTAGGGAGACAAGGAGCAGGAGCTGGAGAAGGAGCAGGAGGAGGAGAAGGGGCAGGGTGAGGAGAAGGAGCAGGTGGAGGAGAAGTAGCAGGAGGGGGAGTAGGAGAATGAGTTGGAGAAGAATCAGGAGGAGGAGCAGGAGCAGGGGGAGAAGAAGGAGCAGGGGGAGGACAATGAGCAGGAGGTGGAGATGGAGAAGGTGTGGAAAGGAGCAGGAGAAGAATGATGGGCAGGAGGAGGAGAAGGAGGTGGAGAAGGCGCAAGATGAGGAGAAGTAGCAGGAGGTGGAGAAGGAGCAGGAGAAGGAGAAGGAGCAGGAGGTGGAGGAGCAGCAGGAGGTGGAGAAGGAGCAGAAGGGAGGCAAGGAGCAGGGGGGAGACAAGGAACAGGAGGTGGAGAAGGAGCAGGGGGAGGAGAAGGATGCGAAGAAGGAGAACAAGGAGCAGGAGGTGGCGAATGAGCAGGAGTGGAGAAGGAGCAGGAGGCGAAGAAGGAGCAGGAGGGAGAGAAGGAGCAGGAGTGGAGAAGGAGCAGGATGTGGAGAAGGAGCAGGAGGTGGAGAAGGCGCAAGATGAGGAGAAGGAGCAGGAAGTGGAGAAGGAGCAGGAGAAGGAGAAGGAGCAGGAGAAGGAGAAGGAGCAGGAGGTGGAGAAGGAGCAGCAGGTGGAGAAGGGGCAGGAGGGTGAAACCGAGCAGGAGGAAGACAAGGAGCAAGTGGTGGAGAAGGAGCAAGAGGAGGAGAAGGAGAAGAAGAAGAAGCAGGAGGTGGTAAATGAGCAGCAGTGGAGAAGGAGCAGGAGGTGGACAAGGAGCAGGAGGTGAACAAGGAGCAGGAGGTGGACAAGGAGCAGGAGGTGGACAAGGAGCAGGAGGTGGACAAGGAGCAGGAGGTGGACAAGGAGCAGGAGGTGGACAAGGAGCAGGAGGTGGACAAGGAGCAGGAGGTGGACAAGGAGCAGGAGGTGGACAAGGAGCAGGAGGTGGACAAGGAGCAGGAGGTGGACAAGGAGCAGGAGGAGGAGAAGGAGGTGGAAGAGGAGAAGGAGCTGGAGAAAGAGCAGGAGCGGGAGAAGGAGCAGGAGGGGGAGGAGGAGGACGTGCAGCAGATGGAGCAGGAGCTGGAGATGGAGTAGGAATTGAGAAGGAGCAGGAGGAAAGGAAGGAGCAGGCGGAGATGAAGGAGCAGGAGAAGGAGAAGCAGCAGGAGAAGGAGAAGGAGCCGGAGGTGGAGCTGGCGCAAGATGAGGAGAAGGGGCAGGAGGTGGAGAAGGAGCAGGAGGTGGAGAAGGAGCAGGAGCTGGAGAAGGAGCAGGAGGTGGAGAAGGAGCAGGAGGTGGAGAAGGAGCAGGAGGTGGAGAAGGAGCAGGAGGTGGAGAAGGAGCAGGAGGTGGAGAAGGAGCAGGAGGTGGAGAAGGAGGTGGAGGAGGAGATCGAGGTGGAGAAGGAGCAGGATGAGGAGAAGGAACATGAGGTGGAGAAAAAGCAATAGGTCGAGAAGGAGCAGGAGGCGGAGAAGGACCAGAAGGAGCAGTAGGAGAAGGAGTTGGAGAGACGGAGCAGGAATTGAGAAGGAGCAGGAGGAAAAGAAGGAGCAGGCGGAGAAGAAGGAGCAGGAGAAGGAGAGGAGCAGGAGAAGGAGATGGAGCAGGAGGTGGAGAAGGTGCAAGATGAGGAGAAGGAGCAGGAGATGGAGAAGGAGAAGGAGGGAGACCTGGAGCAGGAGGTGGAGAAGGAGCAGGAGGAGGAGAAGGAGTAGGATGAGGAGAAGGAGCAGGTGGAGGAGAAGGAGCAGGTGGTGGAGAAGGAGCAGGAGTTGGACAAGGTGCAGGAGGAGGAGAAGGAGGTGGAGGAGGAGATCGAGGTGGAGAAGGAGCAGGAGGAGGAGAAGGAGAAGGAGTTGGAGAAGAAGCAGGAGGCGGAGGAGGAGCAGGATGAGAAGAAGGAGGAGGAGGTGGAGATGGAGCATGAGGAGGAGAATGAGCCGGAGGTGGGGAAGTAGTAGGAGGAGGAGCAGGGACAGGAGGAGAAGAAGGAGCAAGAGGTGGAGAAGGAGCAGGTGGTCGAGAAGGAGCAGGAGGAGGAGAAGGAGCAGGAGGAGGAGAAGGAGCAGTAGGAGGAGAAGGAGCAGGAGTGGAGAAGGAGCAGGAGAACAAGAAGGAGCAGGAGGAGGAGAAGGAGCAGGAGGAGGAGAAGGAGCAGGAGGAGGAGAAGGCGCAAGACGAGGAGAAGGAGCAGGAGTGGAGAAGGAGCAGGAGAATAAGAAGGAGCAGGAGGAGGAGAAGGAGCAGGAGGAGAAGAAGGAGCAGGAGGTGGAGAAGGAGCAGGCGGTGGAGAAGGAGCAGTAGGTGGACAAGGAGCAGGAGGTGGACAAGGAGCAGGAGGTGGACAAGTAGCAGGAGGTGAATAAGGAGCAGGACGTGGACAAGGAGCAGGAGGTGGACAAGGAGCAGGAGGTGGAAGAGGAGGACGAGCAGGAGATGGAGCAGGAGCTGGAGATGGAGCAGGAATTGAGAAGGATCAGGAGGAAAAGAAGGAGCCTGCGGAGAAGAAGGAGCAGGAGAAGGAGAAGGAGCAGGAGGGGGAGAAGAAGCAGGAGGTGGAGAAGGAGCAGGAGGTGGAGAAGACGCAAGATGAGGAGAAGGAGCAGGAGGTGGAGAAGGAGCAGGAGGTGGAGAAGACGCAAGATGAGGAGAAGGAGCAGGAGGTGGACAAGGAGCAGGAGGTGGAGAAGGAGCAGGTGGTGGAGAAGGAGCAGGTGGTGGAGAAGGAGCAGTAGGGAGACAAGGAGCAGGAGCTGGAGAAGGAGCAGGAGGAGGAGAAGGGGCAGGGTGAGGAGAAGGAGCAGGTGGAGGAGAAGTAGCAGGAGGGGGAGTAGGAGAATGAGTTGGAGAAGAATCAGGAGGAGGAGCAGGAGCAGGGGGAGAAGAAGGAGCAGGGGGAGGACAATGAGCAGGAGGTGGAGATGGAGAAGGTGTGGAAAGGAGCAGGAGAAGAATGATGGGCAGGAGGAGGAGAAGGAGGTGGAGAAGGCGCAAGATGAGGAGAAGTAGCAGGAGGTGGAGAAGGAGCAGGAGAAGGAGAAGGAGCAGGAGGTGGAGGAGCAGCAGGAGGTGGAGAAGGAGCAGAAGGGAGGCAAGGAGCAGGGGGGAGACAAGGAACAGGAGGTGGAGAAGGAGCAGGGGGAGGAGAAGGATGCGAAGAAGGAGAACAAGGAGCAGGAAAGTGGCGAATGAGCAGGAGTGGAGAAGGAGCAGGAGGCGAAGAAGGAGCAGGAGGGAGAGAAGGAGCAGGAGTGGAGAAGGAGCAGGATGTGGAGAAGGAGCAGGAGGTGGAGAAGGAGCAGGAGAAGGAGAAGGAGCAGGAGAAGGAGAAGGAGCAGGAGGTGGAGAAGGAGCAGCAGGTGGAGAAGGGGCAGAAGGGTGAAACCGAGCAGGAGGAAGACAAGGAGCAAGTGGTGGAGAAGGAGCAAGAGGAGGAGAAGGAGAAGAAGAAGGAGCAGGAGGTGGTAAATGAGCAGCAGTGGAGAAGGAGCAGGAGGTGGACAAGGAGCAGGAGGTGAACAAGGAGCAGGAGGTGGACAAGGAGCAGGATGTGGACAAGGAGCAGGAGGTGGACAAGGAGCAGGAGGTGGACATGGATCATGAGGTGGAGGAGGAGGACGAGCAGGAGATGGAGCAGGAGCTGGAGATGGAGCAGGAATTGAGAAGCAGCAGTAGGAAAAGAAGGAGCAGGCGGAGAAGAAGGAGCAGGAGAAGGAGAAGGAGCAGGAGAAGGAGAAGGAGCAGGAGGTGGAGAAGGCTCAGGAAGTCGAGAAGGAGCAGAAGGAGGAGAAGGAGCAGGAGGAGGAGAAGGAGCCGGAGGAGGAGAAGGAGCAGGAGTGGAGAAGGAGCAGGAGAACAAGTAGGAGCAGGAGGAGGAGTAGGAGCAGGAGGAGGAGAAGGAGCAGGAGGTGGAGAAGGCGCAAGATGAGGAGAAGGTGCAGGAGGTGGAGAAGGAGACGGAGGTGGAGAAGGAGACGGAGGTGGAGAAGGAGACGGAGGTGGAGAAGGAGCAGGAGGTTTAGAAGGAGCAGGAGGTGGAGAAGGAGCAGGAGGTGGAGAAGGAGCAGGATGTGGAGAAGGAGCAGGAGGTGGAGAAGGAGCAGGAGGGAGAAAAAAGAGCAGGAGGGAGAAAAAGAGCAGGAGGGAGAAAAAGAGCGGGAGGGAGAAAAAGAGCAGGAGGGAGACAAGGAGCAAGTGGTGGAGAAGGAGCAAGAGGAGGAGAAGGAGGAGAAGAAGGAGCGGGAGGTGGTAAATGAGCAGCAGTGTAGAAGGAGCAGGAGGTGGAGAAGGAGCAGGAGGGCAGGAAGGAGCAGGAGGGCGACAAGGAGGAGGAGGTGGAAAGGAGCAGGAGGTGGAAAGGAGCAGGAGGTGGAAAGGAGCAGGAGGTGGAAAGGAGCAGGAGGTGGACAAGGAGCAGGAGGTTGACAAGGAGCAGGAGGTTGACAAGGAGCAGGAGGTGGACAAGGAGCAGGAGATGGACAAGGAGCAGGAGGTGGAGGAGGAGGACGAGCAGGAGATGGAGCAGGAGCTGGAGATGGAGCAGGAAGTGAGAAGGAAATAGGAGGAAAAGAAGGAGGCTGCGGAGAAGAAGGAGCAGGAGAAGGAGAAGGAGCAGGAGAAGGAGAAAGAGAAGGAGGTGGAGAAGGCGCAAGATGAGGAGAAGGAGCAGGAAGTGGAAAAGAAGCAGGAGGTGGAGAAGGAGCAGGAGGGAGACAAGGAGGAGAAGGAGGTGGAGGAGGAGATGGAGGTGGAGAAGGAGCAGGAGGAGGAGAAGGAACATGAGGTGGAGAAGCAGCAATAGATCGAGAAGGAGCAGGAGGCGGAGAAGGACCAGAAGGAGGAGTAGGAGAAGGAGTTGGTGAAGAAGCAGGAGGCGGAGCAGGAGCAGGCGGAGAAGAAGGAGGAGGAGGTGGAGAAGGAGCAGGAGTGGAGAAGGAGCAGGAGAACAAGAAGGAGCAGGAGGAGGAGTAGGAGCAGGAGGAGGAGAAGGAGCAGGAGGTGGAGAAGGCGCAAGATGAGGACAAGCAGCAGGAGGTGGAGAAGGAGACGGCGGTGGAGAAGAAGCAGGAGGTGGAGAAGGAGCAGGAGGTGGAGAAGGAGCAGGAGGAAGACTAGGAGCAAGTGGTGGAGAAGGAGCAAGAGGAGGAGAAGGAGGAGAAGAAGGAGCAGGAGGTGGTGAATGAGCAGGAGTGGATGAGGAGCAGGAGGTGGAGAAGGAGCAGGAGGGCAGGAAGGAGCAGGAGGGCGAGAAGGGGCAGGAGGTGGAAAGGAGCAGGAGGTGGACAAGGAGCAGGAGGTGGACAAGGAGCAGGAGGTGGACAAGGAGCAGGAGGTGGACAAGCAGCAGCAGGTGGACAAGGAGCAGGAGGCGGACTGGGAGCATGAGGTGGACAAGGAGCAGGAGGTGGAGGAGGAGGGAGAGCAGGAGATGGAGCAGGAGCTGGAGATGGAGCAGGAATTGAGAAGGAGCAGGAGGAGAAGAAGGAGCAGGAGAGGGAGAAGGAGCAGCAGAAGGAGAAGGAGCAGGAGGTGGAGAAGGCGCAAGATGAGGAGAAGAGGCAGGATGTGGAGAAGGAGCAGGAGGTGGAGAAGGAGCAGGAGGTGGAGAAGGAGCAGGAGGTGGAGAAGGAGCAGGAGGTGGAGAAGGAGCAGGAGGAGGAGAAGGAGCTGGAGGAGAAGAAGGAACAGGTGGAGGAGAAGGAGCAGGAGGTGGACAAGGAGCAGGAGGTGGACAAGGAGCAGGAGGTGGACAAGGAGCAGGAGGTGGACAAGGAGCAGGAGGTGGACAAGGAGCAGGAGGTGGACAAGGAGGAGGAGGTGGACAAGGAGCAGGAGGTGGACAAGGAGCAGGAGGTGGACAAGGAGCAGGAGGAGGAGAAGGAGGTGGAAGAGGAGAAGGAGCTGGAGAAAGAGCAGGAGGCGGAGAAGGAGCAGGAGGGGGAGGAGGAGGACGTGCAGCAGTTGGAGCAGGAGCTGGAGATGGAGCAGGAATTGATAAGGAGCAGGAGGAAAGGAAGGAGCAGGCGGAGATGAAGGAGCAGGAGAAGGAGAAGCAGCAGGAGAAGGAGAAGGAGCCGGAGGTGGAGCTGGCGCTAGATGAGGAGAAGGGGCAGGAGGTGGAGAAGGAGCAGGAGGTGGAGAACGAGCAGGAGGTGGAAAAGGAGCAGCACGTGGACATGGAGCAGGAGGCGGACGAGGAGCATGAGGTGGACAAGGAGCAGGAGGTGGAGGAGGAGGGCGAGCAGGAGATGGAGCAGTAGCTGGAGATGGAGCAGCAATTGAGAAGGAGCAGGAGGAAAAGAAGGAGCCTGCGGAGAAGAAGGAGCAGGAGAGGGGGAAGGAGCAGCAGAAGGAGAAGCAGCAGGAGGTGGAGAAGGCGCAAGATGAGGAGAAGGAGCAGAAGGTGGAGAAGGAGCAGGAGGAGGAGAAGGAGCAGGAGGTGGACAAGGAGCAGGAGGTGGACAAGGAGCAGGAGGTGGACAAGGAGCAGGAGGTGGACAAGGAGCAGGAGGTGGACAAGGAGCAGGAGGTGGACAAGGAGCAGGAGGAGGAGACGGAGATGGATAAGGAGAAGGAGGTAGAGAAAGTGCAGGAGGGGCAGAAGGAGCAGGAGGTGGACAAGGAGCAGGAGGTGGAGGAGGAGGACGAGCAGCAGATGAAGCAGGAGCTGGAGATGGAGCAGGAGGTTGAGAAGGAGCAGGAGGTGGAGAAGGCGCAAGATGAGGAGAAGGAGCAGGAGGTGGAGAAGGAGCCGGAGGTGGAGAAGGAGCAGGAAGTGAAGAAGGAGCATGAGGTGGAGAAGGAGGAGGAGGTGGAGAAGGAGCAGGAGGTGGAGCAGGCGCAAGATGAGGAGAAGAGGCAGGAGGTGGAGAAGGAGCAGGAGGAGGAGAAGGAGCAGGAGGTGGAGAAGGAGCAGGAGGTGGAGAAGGAGCAGGAGGTGGAGAAGGAGCAGGAGGTGGAGAAGGAGCAGGAGGTGGAGAAGGAGCAGGATGTGGAGAATGAGCAGGAGGTGGAGAAGGAGCAGGAGGTGGAGAAGGAGCAGTCGGAGGAGAAGGAGCAGGGTGAGGAAAAGGAGCAGGGTGAGGAAAAGTAACAGGAGGTGGAGAAGGAGCAGGAGGTTGACAAGGTGCTGGAGGAGGAGAATTAGGTGGAGGAGGAGAATTAGGTGGAGAAGGAGCAGGAGGAGGAGTCGGAGCAGGAGGTGGAGAAGGCGCAAGATGAGGAGAAGGAGGTGTCGGAGAAGAAGGAGGTGGAGAAGGAACAGGAACAGGAGGTGGAGAAAAATCATTCGGTGGAGAAGGAGCAGGAGACGGAGAAGGACCAGGAGGGGAAGTAGGAGAATGAGTTGGAGAAGAATCAGGAGGAGGAGCAGGAGCAGGAGGAGAAGAAGGAGTAGGAGGTTGAGAAGGAGCAGGAGGTGGAGAACGAGCAGGAGGAGGAGAAGGAGCAGGAGGTGGACAAGGAGCAGGAGGAGGAGAAGGAGGTGGAAGAGGAGAAGGAGCTGGAGAAAGAGCAGGAGGGGGAGAAGGAGCAGAAGGGGAGGAGGAGGACGTGCAGCAGATGGAGCAGGAGCTGGAGATGGAGCAGGAATTGAGAAGGAGCAGGAGGAAAGGAAGGAGCAGGCGGAGATGAAGGAGCAGGAGAAGGAGAAGCAGCAGGAGAAGGAGAAGGAGCCGGAGGTGGAGCTGGCGCAAGATGAGGAGAAGGTGCAGGAGGTGGAGAAGGGGCAGGAGGTGGAGAAGGAGCAGGAGGTGGAGAAGGAGCAGGAGGTGGAGAAGGAGCAGGAGGTGGAGAAGGAGCAGGAGGTGGAGAAGGAGCAGGAGGTGGAGAAGGGGCAGGTGGAGAAGGAGCAGGAGGTGGAGAAGGAGCAGGAGTTGGGCAAGGTGCAGGAGGAGGAGAAGGAGGTGGAGGAGGAGATCGAGGTGGAGAAGGAGCAGGATGAGGAGAAGGAACATGATGTGGAGAAAAAGCAATAGGTCGAGAAGGAGCAGGAGGCGGAGAAGGACCAGAAGGAGGAGTAGGAGAAGGAGTTGGTGAGACGGAGCAGGAATTGAGAAGGAGCAGGAGGAAAAGAAGGAGCAGGCGGAGAAGAAGGAGCAGGAGAAGGAGAGGAGCAGGAGAAGGAGATGGAGCAGGAGGTGGAGAAGGCGCAAGATGAGGAGAAGGAGCAGGAGATGGAGAAGGAGCAGGAGGGAGACCTGGAGCAGGAGGTGGAGAAGGAGCAGGAGGAGGAGAAGGAGTAGGATGAGGAGAAGGGGCAGGTGGAGGAGAAGGAGCAGGTGGTGGAGAAGGAGCAGGAGTTGGACAAGGTGCAGGAGGAGGAGAAGGAGGTGGAGGATGAGATCGAGGTGGAGAAGGAGCAGGAGGAGGAGAAGGAACATGAGGTGGAGAAGAAACAATAGGTCGAGAAGGAGCAGGAGGCGGAGAAGGACCAGAAGGAGGAGTACGAGAAGGAGTTGGAGAAGAAGCAGGAGGCGGAGGAGGAGCAGGATGAGAAGAAGGAGGAGGAGGTGGAGATGGAGCATGAGGAGGAGAATGAGCCGGAGGTGGGGAAGTAGGAGGAGGAGGAGCAGGGACAGGAGGAGAAGAAGGAGCAGGAGGTGGAGAAGGAGCAGGTGGTCGAGAAGGAGCAGGAGGAGGAGAAGGAGCAGGAGGAGGAGAAGGAGCAGGAGAAGGAGAAGGAGCTGGAGTGGAGAAGGAGCAGGAGAACAAGAAGGAGCAGGAGGAGGAGAAGGAGCAGGAGGAGGAGAAGGAGCAGGAGGAGGAGAAGGCGCAAGACGAGGAGAAGGAGCAGGAGTGGAGAAGGAGCAGGAGAACAAGAAGGAGCAGGAGGAGAAGAAGGAGCAGGAGGAGAAGAAGGAGCAGGAGGTGGAGAAGCAGCAGGAGGTGGAGAAGGAGCAGGATGAGGAGAAGGAGCAGGAGTGGAGAAGGAGCAGGAGATCAAGAAGGAGCAGGAGGAGGAGAAGGAGCAGGAGGAGGAGAAGGAGAAGGAGTGGAGAAGGAGCAGGAGAACAAGAAGGAGCAGGAGAAGGAGAAGGAGCAGGAGGTGGAGAAGGAGCAGGAGGGAGAAAAAGAGCAGGAGGAAGACAAGGAGCAAGTGGTGGAGAAGGACCAAGAGGAGGAGAAGGAGGAGAAGAAGGAGCCGGAGGTGGTGAATGAGCAGGAGTGGAGAAGGAGCAGAAGATGGAGAAGGAGCAGGAGGAGGAGAAGGTGCAGGAGGAGGAGAAGGGGCACGAGGTGGAAAGGAGCAGGAGGTGGACAAGGAGCAGGAGGTGGAAAAGGAGCAGCACGTGGACATGGAGCAGGAGGCGGACGAGGAGCATGAGGTGGACAAGGAGCAGGAGGTGGAGGAGGAGGGCGAGCAGGAGATGGAGCAGGAGCTGGAGATGGAGCAGGAATTGAGAAGGAGCAGGAGGAAAAGAAGGAGCCTGCGGAGAAGAAGGAGCAGGAGAGGGAGAAGGAGCAGCAGAAGGAGAAGCAGCAGGAGGTGGAGAAGGCGCAAGATGAGGAGAAGGAGCAGAAGGTGGAGAAGGAGAAGGAGGAGGAGAAGGAGCAGGAGGAGGAAAAGGAGCAGGAGGTGGACAAGGAGCAGGAGGTGGACAAGGAGCAGGAGGTGGACAAGGAGCAGGAGGTGGACAAGGAGCATGAGGTGGACAAGGAGCAGGAGGTGGACAAGGAGCAGGAGGTGGACAAGGAGAAGGATGTGGACAAGGAGCAGGAGTTGGACAAGGAGCAGGAGGTGTACAAGGAGCAGGAGGTGGACAAGGAGCAGGAGGTGGACAAGGAGCAGGAGGTGGACAAGGAGCAGGAGGAGGAGACGGAGATGGATGAGGAGAAGGAGGTGGAGAAGGAGCAGGAGGTGGAGAAGGAGCAGGAGGTGGAGAAGGAGCAGGAGGTGGAGAAGGAGCAGGAGGTGGAGAAGGAGCAGGAGGTGGAGAAGGGGCAGGTGGAGAAGGAGCAGGAGGTGGAGAAGGAGCAGGAGTTGGGCAAGGTGCAGGAGGAGGAGAAGGAGGTGGAGGAGGAGATCGAGGTGGAGAAGGAGCAGGATGAGGAGAAGGAACATGAGGTGGAGAAAAAGCAATAGGTCGAGAAGGAGCAGGAGGCGGAGAAGAACCAAAAGGAGGAGTACGAGAAGGAGTTGGAGAAGAAGCAGGAGGCGGAGGAGGAGCAGGATGAGAAGAAGGAGGAGGAGGTGGAGATGGAGCATGAGGAGGAGAATGAGCCGGAGGTGGGGAAGTAGGAGGAGTAGGAGCAGGGACGGGAGGAGAAGAAGGAGCAGGTGGTCGAGAAGGAGCAGGAGGAGGAGAAGGAGCAGGAGGAGGAGAAGGAGCAGGAGAAGGAGAAGGAGCTGGAGTGGAGAAGGAGCAGGAGAACAAGAAGGAGCAGGAGGAGGAGAAGGAGCAGGAGGAGGAGAAGGAGCAGGAGGAGGAGAAGGCGCAAGACGAGGAGAAGGAGCAGGAGTGGAGAAGGAGCAGGAGCACAAGAAGGAGCAGGAGAACAAGAAGGAGCAGGAGGAGGAGAAGGAGCAGGAGGAGAAGAAGGAGCAGGAGGTGGAGAAGCAGCTGGAGGTGGAGAAGGAGCAGGAGGAGGAGAAGGAGCAGGAGTGGAGAAGGAGCAGGAGATCAAGAAGGAGCAGGAGGAGGAGAAGGAGCAGGAGGAGGAGAAGGAGAAGGAGTGGAGAAGGAGCAGGAGAACAAGAAGGAGCAGGAGAACAAGAAGGAGCAGGAGAAGGAGAAGGAGCAGGAGGTGGAGAAGGAGCAGGAGGGAGAAAAAGAGCAGGAGGAAGACAAGGAGCAAGTGGTGGAGAAGGACCAAGAGGAGGAGAAGGAGGAGAAGAAGGAGCCGGAGGTGGTGAATGAGCAGGAGTGGAGAAGGAGCAGAAGATGGAGAAGGAGCAGGAGGAGGAGAAGGTGCAGGAGAACAAGAAGGAGCAGGAGGAGGAGTAGGAGCAGGAGGAGGAGAAGGAGCAGGAGGTGGAGGAGGCGCAAGATGAGGAGAATCGGCAGGAGGTGGAGAAGGAGACGGCGGTGGAGAAAAAGCAGGAGGTGGAGAAGGAGCAGGAGGTGGAGAAGGAGCAGGAGGAAGACTAGGAGCAAGTGGTGGAGAAGGAGCAAGAGGAGGAGAAGGAGGAGAAGAAGGAGCAGGAGGTGGTGAATGAGCAGGAGTGGATAAGGAGCAGGAGGTGGAGAAGGAGCAGGAGGGCAGGAAGGAGCAGGAGGGCGAGAAGGGGCAGGAGGTGGAAAGGAGCAGGAGGTGGACAAGGAGCAGGAGGTGGACAAGGAGCAGGAGGTGGACAAGGAGCAGCAGGTGGACAAGGAGCAGCAGGTGGACAAGGAGCAGGAGGTGGACAAGGAGCAGGAGGTGGACAAGGAGCAGGAGGTGGACAAGGAGCAGGAGGTGGACAAGGAGCAGGAGGAGGAGAAGGAGGGAGAGCAGGAGATGGAGCAGGAGCTGGAGATGGAGCAGGAATTGAGAAGGAGCAGGAGGAAAAGAAGGAGCCTGCGGAGAAGAAGGATCAGGAGAGGGAGAAGGAGCAGCAGAAGGAGAAGGAGCAGGAGGTGGAGAAGGAGCAGGAGGTGGAGAAGGAGCAGGAGGTGGAGAAGGAGCAGGAGGTGGAGAAGGAGCAGGAGGTGGAGAAGGAGCAGGAGGTGGAGAAGGAGCAGGAGGAGGAGAAGGAGCAGGAGGAGGAGAAGGAGCAGGAGGTGGACAAGGAGCAGGAGGTGGACAAGGAGCAGGAGGTGGACAAGGAGCAGGAGGTGGACAAGGAGCAGGAGGTGGACAAGGAGCAGGAGGTGGACAAGGAGCAGGAGGTGGACAAGGAGCAGGAGGTGGACAAGGAGCAGGAGGTGGACAAGGAGCAGGAGGAGGAGAAGGAGGTGGAAGAGGAGAAGGAGCTGGAGAAAGAGCAGGAGCGGGAGAAGGAGCAGGAGGGGGAGGAGGAGGACGTGCAGCAGATGGAGCAGGAGCTGGAGATGGAGCAGGAATTGAGAAGGAGCAGGAGGAAAGGAAGGAGCAGGCGGAGATGAAGGAGCAGGAGAAGGAGAAGCAGCAGGAGAAGGAGAAGGAGCCGGAGGTGGAGCTGGCGCAAGATGAGGAGAAGGGGCAGGAGGTGGAGAAGGAGCAGGAGGTGGAGAAGGAGCAGGAGCTGGAGAAGGAGCAGGAGGTGGAGAAGGAGCAGGAGGTGGAGAAGGAGCAGGAGGTGGAGAAGGAGCAGGAGGTGGAGAAGGAGGTGGAGGAGGAGATCGAGGTGGAGAAGGAGCAGGATGAGCAGAAGGAACATGAGGTGGAGAAAAAGCAATAGGTCGAGAAGGAGCAGGAGGCGGAGAAGGACCAGAAGGAGGAGTAGGAGAAGGAGTTGGAGAGACGGAGCAGGAATTGAGAAGGAGCAGGAGGAAAAGAAGGAGCAGGCGGAGAAGAAGGAGCAGGAGAAGTAGAGGAGCAGGAGAAGGAGATGGAGCAGGAGGTGGAGAAGGCGCAAGATGAGGAGAAGGAGCAGGAGATGGAGAAGGAGAAGGAGGGAGACCTGGAGCAGGAGGTGGGGAAGGAGCAGGAGGAGGAGAAGGAGTAGGATGAGGAGAAGGAGCAGGTGGAGGAGAAGGAGCAGGTGGTGGAGAAGGAGCAGGAGTTGGACAAGGTGCAGGAGGAGGAGAAGGAGGTGGAGGAGGAGATCGAGGTGGAGAAGGAGCAGGAGGAGGAGAAGGAGAAGGAGTTGGAGAAGAAGCAGGAGGCGGAGGAGGAGCAGGATGAGAAGAAGGAGGAGGAGGTGGAGATAGAGCATGAGGAGGAGAATGAGCCGGAGGTGGGGAAGTAGTAGGAGGAGGAGCAGGGACAGGAGGAGAAGAAGGAGCAAGAGGTGGAGAAGGAGCAGGTGGTCGAGAAGGAGCAGGAGGAGGAGAAGGAGCAGGAGGAGGAGAAGGAGCAGTAGGAGGAGAAGGAGCAGGAGTGGAGAAGGAGCAGGAGAACAAGAAGGAGCAGGAGGAGGAGAAGGAGCAGGAGGAGGAGAAGGAGCAGGAGGAGGAGAAGGCGCAAGACGAGGAGAAGGAGCAGGAGTGGAGAAGGAGCAGGAGAACAAGAAGGAGCAGGAGGAGGAGAAGGAGCAGGAGGAGAAGAAGGAGCAGGAGGTGGAGAAGGAGCAGGCGGTGGAGAAGGAGCAGTAGGTGGACAAGGAGCAGGAGGTGGACAAGGAGCAGGAGGTGGACAAGGAGCAGGAGGTGAATAAGGAGCAGGACGTGGACGAGGAGCAGGAGGTGGACAAGGAGCAGGAGGTGGAAGAGGAGGACGAGCAGGAGATGGAGCAGGAGCTGGAGATGGAGCAGGAATTGAGAAGGATCAGTAGGAAAAGAAGGAGCCTGCGGAGAAGAAGGAGCAGGAGAAGGAGAAGGAGCAGGAGGGGGAGAAGAAGCAGGAAGTGGAGAAGGAGCAGGAGGTGGAGAAGACGCAAGATGAGGAGAAGGAGCAGGAGGTGGAGAAGGAGCAGGAGGTGGAGAAGACGCAAGATGAGGAGAAGGAGCAGGAGGTGGACAAGGAGCAGGAGGTGGAGAAGGAGCAGGTGGTGGAGAAGGAGCAGGTGGTGGAGAAGGAGCAGTAGGGAGACAAGGAGCAGGAGCTGGAGAAGGAGCAGGAGGAGGAGAAGGGGCAGGGTGAGGAGAAGGAGCAGGTGGAGGAGAAGTAGCAGGAGGGGGAGTAGGAGAATGAGTTGGAGAAGAATCAGGAGGAGGAGCAGGAGCAGGGGGAGAAGAAGGAGCAGGGGGAGGACAATGAGCAGGAGGTGGAGATGGAGAAGGTGTGGAAAGGAGCAGGAGAAGAATGATGGGCAGGAGGAGGAGAAGGAGGTGGAGAAGGCGCAAGATGAGGAGAAGTAGCAGGAGGTGGAGAAGGAGCAGGAGAAGGAGAAGGAGCAGGAGGTGGAGGAGCAGCAGGAGGTGGAGAAGGAGCAGAAGGGAGGCAAGGAGCAGGGGGGAGACAAGGAACAGGAGGTGGAGAAGGAGCAGGGGGAGGAGAAGGATGCGAAGAAGGAGAACAAGGAGCAGGAGGTGGCGAATGAGCAGGAGTGGAGAAGGAGCAGGAGGCGAAGAAGGAGCAGGAGGGAGAGAAGGAGCAGGAGTGGAGAAGGAGCAGGATGTGGAGAAGGAGCAGGAGGTGGAGAAGGCGCAAGATGAGGAGAAGGAGCAGGAAGTGGAGAAGGAGCAGGAGAAGGAGAAGGAGCAGGAGAAGGAGAAGGAGCAGGAGGTGGAGAAGGAGCAGCAGGTGGAGAAGGGGCAGGAGGGCGAAACCGAGCAGGAGGAAGACAAGGAGCAAGTGGTGGAGAAGGAGCAAGAGGAGGAGAAGGAGAAGAAGAAGGAGCAGGAGGTGGTAAATGAGCAGCAGTGGAGAAGGAGCAGGAGGTGGACAAGGAGCAGGAGGTGAACAAGGAGCAGGAGGTGGACAAGGAGCAGGATGTGGACAAGGAGCAGGAGGTGGACAAGGAGCAGGAGGTGGACATGGATCAGGAGGTGGAGGAGGAGGACGAGCAGGAGATGGAGCAGGAGCTGGAGATGGAGCAGGAATTGAGAAGCAGCAGTAGGAAAAGAAGGAGCAGGCGGAGAAGAAGGAGCAGGAGAAGGAGAAGGAGCAGGAGAGGGAGAAGGAGCAGGAGGTGGAGAAGGCTCAGGAAGTCGAGAAGGAGCAGAAGGAGGAGAAGGAGCAGGAGGAGGAGAAGGAGCCCGAGGAGGAGAAGGAGCAGGAGTGGAGAAGGAGCAGGAGAACAAGTAGGAGCAGGAGGAGGAGTAGGAGCAGGAGGAGGAGAAGGAGCAGGAGGTGGAGAAGGCGCAAGATGAGGAGAAGGAGCAGGAGGTGGAGAAGGAGACGGAGGTGGAGAAGGAGACGGAGGTGGAGAAGGAGACGGAGGTGGAGAAGGAGCAGGAGGTTTAGAAGGAGCAGGAGGTGGAGAAGGAGCAGGAGGTGGAGAAGGAGCAGGAGGTGGAGAAGGAGCAGGAGGTGGAGAAGGAGCAGGAGGTGGAGAAGGAGCAGGAGGTGGAGAAGGAGCAGGAGGGAGAAAAAAGAGCAGGAGGGAGAAAAAGAGCAGGAGGGAGAAAAAGAGCAGGAGGGAGAAAAAGAGCAGGAGGGAGACAAGGAGCAAGTGGTGGAGAAGGAGCAAGAGGAGGAGAAGGAGGAGAAGAAGGAGCGGGAGGTGGTAAATGAGCAGCAGTGTAGAAGGAGCAGGAGGTGGAGAAGGAGCAGGAGGGCAGGAAGGAGCAGGAGGGCGAGAAGGAGGAGGAGGTGGAAAGGAGCAGGAGGTGGAAAGGAGCAGGAGGTGGAAAGGAGCAGGAGGTGGAAAGGAGCAGGAGGTGGACAAGGAGCAGGAGGTTGACAAGGAGCAGGAGGTTGACAAGGAGCAGCAGGTGGACAAGGAGCAGGAGATGGACAAGGAGCAGGAGGTGGAGGAGGAGGACGAGCAGGAGATGGAGCAGGAGCTGGAGATGGAGCAGGAAGTGAGAAGGAAATAGGAGGAAAAGAAGGAGCCTGCGGAGAAGAAGGAGCAGGAGAAGGAGAAGGAGCAGGAGAAGGAGAAAGAGAAGGAGGTGGAGAAGGCGCAAGATGAGGAGAAGGAGCAGGAAGTGGAAAAGGAGCAGGAGGTGGAGAAGGAGCAGGAGGGAGACAAGGAGGAGAAGGAGGTGGAGGAGGAGATGGAGGTGGAGAAGGAGCAGGAGGAGGAGAAGGAACATGAGGTGGAGAAGCAGCAATAGATCGAGAAGGAGCAGGAGGCGGAGAAGGACCAGAAGGAGGAGTAGGAGAAGGAGTTGGTGAAGAAGCAGGAGGCGGAGCAGGAGCAGGCGGAGAAGAAGAAGGAGGAGGTGGAGAAGGAGCAGGAGTGGAGAAGGAGCAGGAGAACAAGAAGGAGCAGGAGGAGGAGTAGGAGCAGGAGGAGGAGAAGGAGCAGGAGGTGGAGAAGGCGCAAGATGAGGAGAAGCAGCAGGAGGTGGAGAAGGAGACGGCGGTGGAGAAGAAGCAGGAGGTGGAGAAGGAGCAGGAGGTGGAGAAGGAGCAGGAGGAAGACTAGGAGCAAGTGGTGGAGAAGGAGCAAGAGGAGGAGAAGGAGGAGAAGAAGGAGCAGGAGGTGGTGAATGAGCAGGAGTGGATGAGGAGCAGGGGGTGGAGAAGGAGCAGGAGGGCAGGAAGGAGCAGGAGGGCGAGAAGGGGCAGGAGGTGGAAAGGAGCAGGAGGTGGACAAGGAGCAGGAGGTGGACAAGGAGCAGGAGGTGGACAAGGAGCAGGAGGTGGACAAGCAGCAACAGGTGGACAAGGAGCAGGAGGCGGACTGGGAGCATGAGGTGGACAACGAGCAGGAGGTGGAGGAGGAGGGAGAGCAGGAGATGGAGCAGGAGCTGGAGATGGAGCAGGAATTGAGAAGGAGCAGGAGGAGAAGAAGGAGCAGGAGAGGGAGAAGGAGCAGCAGAAGGAGAAGGAGCAGGAGATGGAGAAGGCGCAAGATGAGGAGAAGGAGCAGGAGGTGGAGAAGGAGCAGGAGGTGGAGAAGGAGCAGGAGGTGGAGAAGGAGCAGGAGGTGGAGAAGGAGCAGGAGGTGGAGAAGGAGCAGGAGGTGGAGAAGGAGCAGGAACAGGAGAAGGAGCAGGAGGAGAAGAAGGAGCAGGTGGAGGAGAAGGAGCAGGAGGTGGACAAGGAGCAGGAGGTGGACAAGGAGCAGGAGGTGGACAAGGAGCAGGAGGTGGACAAGGAGCAGGAGGTGGACAAGGAGCAGGAGGTGGACAAGGAGCAGGAGGTGGACAAGGAGCAGGAGGTGGACAAGGAGCAGGAGGTGGACAAGGAGCAGGAGGAGGAGAAGGAGGTGGAAGAGGAGAAGGAGCTGGAGAAAGAGCAGGAGGCGGGGAAGGAGCAGGAGGGGGAGGAGGAGGACGTGCAGCGGTTGGAGCAGGAGCTGGAGATGGAGCAGGAATTGAGAAGGAGCAGGAGGAAAGGAAGGAGCAGGCGGAGATGAAGGAGCAGGAGAAGGAGAAGCAGCAGGAGAAGGAGAAGGAGACAGACGTGGATCTGGCGCAAGATGAGGAGAAGGGGCAGGAGGTGGAGAAGGAGCAGGAGGTGGAGAACGAGCAGGAGAAGGAGAAGGAGCAGGAGAAGGAGAAGGAGCAGGAGGTGGAGAAGGAGCAGCAGGTGGAGAAGGGGCAGGAGGGTGAAACCGAGCAGGAGGAAGACAAGGAGCAAGTGGTGGAGAAGGAGCAAGAGGAGGAGAAGGAGAAGAAGAAGGAGCAGGAGGTGGTAAATGAGCAGCAGTGGAGAAGGAGCAGGAGGTGGACAAGGAGCAGGAGGTGAACAAGGAGCAGGAGGTGGACAAGGAGCAGGATGTGGACAAGGAGCAGGAGGTGGACAAGGAGCAGGAGGTGGACATGGATCATGAGGTGGAGGAGGAGGACGAGCAGGAGATGGAGCAGGAGCTGGAGATGGAGCAGGAATTGAGAAGCAGCAGTAGGAAAAGAAGGAGCAGGCGGGGAAGAAGGAGCAGGAGAAGGAGAAGGAGCAGGAGAAGGAGAAGGAGCAGGAGGTGGAGAGGGCTCAGGAAGTCGAGAAGGAGCAGAAGGAGGAGAAGGAGCAGGAGGAGGAGAAGGAGCCGGAGGAGGAGAAGGAGCAGGAGTGGAGAAGGAGCAGGAGAACAAGTAGGAGCAGGAGGAGGAGCAGGAGGAGGAGAAGGAGCAGGAGGTGGAGAAGGCGCAAGATGAGGAGAAGGTGCAGGAGGTGGAGAAGGAGACGGAGGTGGAGAAGGAGACGGAGGTGGAGAAGGAGACGGAGGTGGAGAAGGAGCAGGAGGTTTAGAAGGAGCAGGAGGTGGAGAAGGAGCAGGAGGTGGAGAAGGAGCAGGAGGTGGAGAAGGAGCAGGAGGTGGAGAAGGAGCAGGAGGTGGAGAAGGAGCAGGAGGTGGAGAAGGAGCAGGAGGGAGAAAAAAGAGCAGGAGGGAGAAAAAGAGCAGGAGGGAGAAAAAGAGCAGGAGGGAGAAAAAGAGCAGGAGGGAGACAAGGAGCAAGTGGTGGAGAAGGAGCAAGAGGAGGAGAAGGAGGAGAAGAAGGAGCGGGAGGTGTAAATGAGCAGCAGTGTAGAAGGAGCAGGAGGTGGAGAAGGAGCAGGAGGGCAGGAAGGAGCAGGAGGGCGAGAAGGAGGAGGAGGTGGAAAGGAGCAGGAGGTGGAAAGGAGCAGGAGGTGGAAAGGAGCAGGAGGTGGAAAGGAGCAGGAGGTGGACAAGGAGCAGGAGGTGGACAAGGAGCAGGAGGTTGACAAGGAGCAGGAGGTTGACAAGGAGCAGGAGGTGGACAAGGAGCAGGAGATGGACAAGGAGCAGGAGGTGGAGGAGGAGGACGAGCAGGAGATGGAGCAGGAGCTGGAGATGGAGCAGGAAGTGAGAAGGAAATAGGAGGAAAAGAAGGAGCCTGCGGAGAAGAAGGAGCAGGAGAAGGAGAAGGAGCAGGAGAAGGAGAAAGAGAAGGAGGTGGAGAAGGCGCAAGATGAGGAGAAGGAGCAGGAAGTGGAAAAGGAGCAGGAGGTGGAGAAGGAGCAGGAGGGAGACAAGGAGGAGAAGGAGGTGGAGGAGGAGATGGAGGTGGAGAAGGAGCAGGAGGAGGAGAAGGAACATGAGGTGGAGAAGCAGCAATAGATCGAGAAGGAGCAGGAGGCGGAGAAGGACCAGAAGGAGGAGTAGGAGAAGGAGTTGGTGAAGAAGCAGGAGGCGGAGCAGGAGCAGGCGGAGAAGAAGGAGGAGGAGGTGGAGAAGGAGCAGGAGTGGAGAAGGAGCAGGAGAACAAGAAGGAGCAGGAGGAGGAGTAGGAGCAGGAGGAGGAGAAGGAGCAGGAGGTGGAGAAGGCGCAAGATGAGGAGAAGCAGCAGGAGGTGGAGAAGGAGACGGCGGTGGAGAAGAAGCAGGAGGTGGAGAAGGAGCAGGAGGTGGAGAAGGAGCAGGAGGAAGACTAGGAGCAAGTGGTGGAGAAGGAGCAAGAGGAGGAGAAGGAGGAGAAGAAGGAGCAGGAGGTGGTGAATGAGCAGGAGTGGATGAGGAGCAGGAGGTGGAGAAGGAGCAGGAGGGCAGGAAGGAGCAGGAGGGCGAGAAGGGGCAGGAGGTGGAAAGGAGCAGGAGGTGGACAAGGAGCAGGAGGTGGACAAGGAGCAGGAGGTGGACAAGGAGCAGGAGGTGGACAAGCAGCAGCAGGTGGACAAGGAGCAGGAGGCGGACTGGGAGCATGAGGTGGACAAGGAGCAGGAGGTGGAGGAGGAGGGAGAGCAGGAGATGGAGCAGGAGCTGGAGATGGAGCAGGAATTGAGAAGGCGCAGGAGGAGAAGAAGGAGCAGGAGAGGGAGAAGGAGCAGCAGAAGGAGAAGGAGCAGGAGGTGGAGAAGGCGCAAGATGAGGAGAAGAGGCAGGATGTGGAGAAGGAGCAGGAGGTGGAGAAGGAGCAGGAGGTGGAGAAGGAGCAGGAGGTGGAGAAGGAGCAGGAGGTGGAGAAGGAGCAGGAGGTGGAGAAGGAGCAGGAGGAGGAGAAGGAGCAGGAGGAGAAGAAGGAGCAGGTGGAGGAGAAGGAGCAGGAGGTGGACAAGGAGCAGGAGGTGGACAAGGAGCAGGAGGTGGACAAGGAGCAGGAGGTGGACAAGGAGCAGGAGGTGGACAAGGAGCAGGAGGTGGACAAGGAGCAGGAGGTGGACAAGGAGCAGGAGGTGGACAAGGAGCAGGAGGAGGAGAAGGAGGTGGAAGAGGAGAAGGAGCTGGAGAAAGAGCAGGAGGCGGAGAAGGAGCAGGAGGGGGAGGAGGAGGACGTGCAGCAGTTGGAGCAGGAGCTGGAGATGGAGCAGGAATTGAGAAGGAGCAGGAGGAAAGGAAGGAGCAGGCGGAGATGAAGGAGCAGGAGAAGGAGAAGCAGCAGGAGAAGGAGAAGGAGCCGGAGGTGGAGCTGGCGCTAGATGAGGAGAAGGGGCAGGAGGTGGAGAAGGAGCAGGAGGTGGAGAACGAGCAGGAGGTGGAAAAGGAGCAGCACGTGGACATGGAGCAGGAGGCGGACGAGGAGCATGAGGTGGACAAGGAGCAGGAGGTGGAGGAGGAGGGCGAGCAGGAGATGGAGCAGTAGCTGGAGATGGAGCAGCAATTGAGAAGGAGCAGGAGGAAAAGAAGGAGCCTGCGGAGAAGAAGGAGCAGGAGAGGGGGAAGGAGCAGCAGAAGGAGAAGCAGCAGGAGGTGGAGAAGGCGCAAGATGAGGAGAAGGAGCAGAAGGTGGAGAAGGAGCAGGAGGAGGAGAAGGAGCAGGAGGTGGACAAGGAGCAGGAGGTGGACAAGGAGCAGGAGGTGGAAAAGGAGCAGGAGGTGGACAAGGAGCAGGCGGTGGACAAGGAGCAGGAGGTGGACAAGGAGCAGGAGGAGGAGACGGAGATGGATGAGGAGAAGGAGGTAGAGAAAGTGCAGGAGGGGCAGAAGGAGCAGGAGGTGGACAAGGAGCAGGAGGTGGAGGAGGAGGACGAGCAGCAGATGAAGCAGGAGCTGGAGATGGAGCAGGAGGTGGAGAAGGAGCAGGAGGTGGAGAAGGCGCAAGATGGGGAGAAGGAGCAGGAGGTGGAGAAGGAGCAGGAAGTGAAGAAGGAGCATGAGGTGGAGAAGGAGGAGGAGGTGGAGAAGGAGCAGGAGGTGGAGCAGGCGCAAGATGAGGAGAAGAGGCAGGAGGTGGAGAAGGAGCAGGAGGAGGAGAAGGAGCAGGAGGTGGAGAAGGAGCAGGAGGTGGAGAAGGAGCAGGAGGTGGAGAAGGAGCAGGAGGTGGAGAAGGAGCAGGAGGTGGAGAAGGAGCAGGAGGTGGAGAAGGAGCAGGATGTGGAGAAGGAGCAGGAGGTGGAGAAGGAGCAGGAGGTGGAGAAGGAGCAGTCGGAGGAGAAGGAGCAGGGTGAGGAAAAGGAGCAGGGTGAGGAAAAGTAGCAGGAGGTGGAGAAGGAGCAGGAGGTTGACAAGGTGCTGGAGGAGGAGAATTAGGTGGAGGAGGAGAATTAGGTGCAGAAGGAGCAGGAGGAGGAGTCGGAGCAGGAGGTGGAGAAGGCGCAAGATGAGGAGAAGGAGGTGTCGGAGAAGAAGGAGGTGGAGAAGGAACAGGAACAGGAGGTGGAGAAAAATCATTCGGTGGAGAAGGAGCAGGAGACGGAGAAGGACCAGGAGGGGAAGTAGGAGAATGAGTTGGAGAAGAATCAGGAGGAGGAGCAGGAGCAGGAGGAGAAGAAGGAGTAGGAGGTTGAGAAGGAGCAGGAGGTGGAGAACGAGCAGGAGGAGGAGAAGGAGCAGGAGGTGGACAAGGAGCAGGAGGAGGAGAAGGAGGTGGAAGAGGAGAAGGAGCTGGAGAAAGAGCAGGAGGGGGAGAAGGAGCAGAAGGGGAGGAGGAGGACGTGCAGCAGATGGAGCAGGAGCTGGAGATGGAGCAGGAATTGAGAAGGAGCAGGAGGAAAGGAAGGAGCAGGCGGAGATGAAGGAGCAGGAGAAGGTGAAGCAGCAGGAGAAGGAGAAGGAGCCGGAGGTGGAGCTGGCGCAAGATGAGGAGAAGGGGCAGGAGGTGGAGAAGGGGCAGGAGGTGGAGAAGGAGCAGGAGGTGGAGAAGGAGCAGGAGGTGGAGAAGGAGCAGGAGGTGGAGAAGGAGCAGGAGGTGGAGAAGGAGCAGGAGGTGGAGAAGGAGCAGGAGGTGGAGAAGGAGCAGGAGGTGGAGAAGGGGCAGGTGGAGAAGGAGCAGGAGGTGGAGAAGGAGCAGGAGTTGGGCAAGGTGCAGGAGGAGGAGAAGGAGGTGGAGGAGGAGATCGAGGTGGAGAAGGAGCAGGATGAGGAGAAGGAACATGAGGTGGAGAAAAAGCAATAGGTCGAGAAGGAGCAGGAGGCGGAGAAGGACCAGAAGGAGGAGTAGGAGAAGGAGTTGGAGAGACGGAGCAGGAATTGAGAAGGAGCAGGAGGAAAAGAAGGAGCAGGCGGAGAAGAAGGAGCAGGAGAAGGAGAGGAGCAGGAGAAGGAGATGGAGCAGGAGGTGGAGAAGGCGCAAGATGAGGAGAAGGAGCAGGAGATGGAGAAGGAGCAGGAGGGAGACCTGGAGCAGGAGGTGGAGAAGGAGCAGGAGGAGGAGAAGGAGTCGGATGAGGAGAAGGGGCAGGTGGAGGAGAAGGAGCAGGTGGTGGAGAAGGAGCAGGAGTTGGACAAGGTGCAGGAGGAGGAGAAGGAGGTGGAGGATGAGATCGAGGTGGAGAAGGAGCAGGAGGAGGAGAAGGAACATGAGGTGGAGAAGAAGCAATAGGTCGAGAAGGAGCAGGAGGCGGAGAAGGACCAGAAGGAGGAGTACGAGAAGGAGTTGGAGAAGAAGCAGGAGGCGGAGGAGGAGCAGGTTGAGAAGAAGGAGGAGGAGGTGGAGATGGAGCATGAGGAGGAGAATGAGCCGGAGGTGGGGAAGTAGGAGGAGGAGGAGCAGGGACAGGAGGAGAAGAAGGAGCAGGAGGTGGAGAAGGAGCAGGTGGTCGAGAAGGAGCAGGAGGAGGAGAAGGAGCAGGAGGAGGAGAAGGAGCAGGAGAAGGAGAAGGAGCTGGAGTGGAGAAGGAGCAGGTGAACAAGAAGGAGCAGGAGGAGGAGAAGGAGCAGGAGGAGGAGAAGGAGCAGGAGGAGGAGAAGGCGCAAGACGAGGAGAAGGAGCAGGAGTGGAGAAGTTGCAGGAGAACAAGAAGGAGCAGGAGGAGGAGAAGGAGCAGGAGGAGAAGAAGGAGCAGGAGGTGGAGAAGCAGCAGGAGGTGGAGAAGGAGCAGGATGAGGAGAAGGAGCAGGAGTGGAGAAGGAGCAGGAGATCAAGAAGGAGCAGGAGGAGGAGAAGGAGCAGGAGGAGGAGAAGGAGAAGGAGTGGAGAAGGAGCAGGAGAACAAGAAGGAGCAGGAGAACAAGAAGGAGCAGGAGAAGGAGAAGGAGCAGGAGGTGGAGAAGGAGCAGGAGGGAGAAAAAGAGCAGGAGGAAGACAAGTAGCAAGTGGTGGAGAAGGACCAAGAGGAGGAGAAGGAGGTGAAGAAGGAGCCGGAGGTGGTGAATGAGCAGGAGTGGAGAAGGAGCAGAAGATGGAGAAGGAGCAGGAGGAGGAGAAGGTGCAGGAGGAGGAGAAGGGGCACGAGGTGGAAAGGAGCAGGAGGTGGACAAGGAGCAGGAGGTGGAAAAGGAGCAGCACGTGGACATGGAGCAGGAGGCGGACGAGGAGCATGAGGTGGACAAGGAGCAGGAGGTGGAGGAGGAGGGCGAGCAGGAGATGGAGCAGGAGCTGGAGATGGAGCAGGAATTGAGAAGGAGCAGGAGGAAAAGAAGGAGCCTGCGGAGAAGAAGGAGCAGGAGAGGGAGAAGGAGCAGCAGAAGGAGAAGCAGCAGGAGGTGGAGAAGGCGCAAGATGAGGAGAAGGAGCAGAAGGTGGAGAAGGAGCAGGAGGAGGAGAAGGAGCAGGAGGAGGAAAAGGAGCAGGAGGTGGACAAGGAGCAGGAGGTGGACAAGGAGCAGGAGGTGGACAAGGAGCAGGAGGTGGACAAGGAGCAGGAGGTGGACAAGGAGCAGGAGGTGGACAAGGAGCAGGAGGTGGACAAGGAGCAGGATGTGGACAAGGAGCAGGAGTTGGACAAGGAGCAGGAGGTGGACAAGGAGCAGGAGGTGGACAAGGAGCAGGAGGTGGACAAGGAGCAGGAGGTGGACAAGGAGCAGGAGGAGGAGACGAAGATGGATGAGGAGAAGGAGGTAGAGAAAGAGCAGGAGGGGCAGAAGGAGCAGGAGGTGGACAAGGAGCAGGAGGTGGAGGAGGAGGACGAGCAGCAGATGAAGCAGGAGCTGGAGATGGAGCAGGAATTGAGAAGAAGCAGGAGGAAAGGATGGAGCAGGCGGAGATGAAGGAGCAGGAGGTGGAGAAGGAGCAGGAGGTGGAGAAGGAGCAGGAGGTGGAGAAGGAGCAGGAGGTGGAGAAGGAGCAGGAGGTGGAAAGGAGCAGGAGGTGGAGAAGGCGCAAGATGAGGAGAAGGAGCAGGAGATGGAGAAGGAGCCGGAGGTGGAGAAGGAGCAGGAAGTGAAGAAGGAGCATGAGGTGGAGAAGGAGGAGGAGGTGGAGTAGGAGAAGGAGTTGGTGAAGAAGCAGGAGGTGGAGAACGAGCAGGCGGAGAAGAAGGAGGAGGAGGTGGAGAAGGAGCAGGAATGGAGAAGGAGCAGGAGAACAAGAAGGAGCAGGAGGAGGAGAAGGAGCAGGAGTGGAGAAGGAGCAGGACAACAAGAAGGAGCAGGAGGAGGAGTAGGAGCAGGAGGAGGAGAAGGAGCAGGAGGTGGAGAAGGCGCAAGATGAGGAGAATCGGCAGGAGGTGGATAAGGAGACGGCGGTGGAGAAGAAGCAGGAGGTGGAGAAGGAGCAGGAGGTGGAGAAGGAGCAGGAGGAAGACTAGGAGCAAGTGGTGGAGAAGGAGCAAGAGGAGGAGAAGGAGGAGAAGAAGGAGCAGGAGGTGGTGAATGAGCAGGAGTGGATAAGGAGCAGGAGGTGGAGAAGGAGCAGGAGGGCAGGAAGGAGCAGGAGGTGGACAAGGAGCAGGAGGTGGACAAGGAGCAGCAGGTGGACAAGGAGCAGCAGGTGGACAAGGAGCAGGAGGTGGACAAGGAGCAGGAGGTGGACAAGGAGCAGGAGGTGGACAAGGAGCAGAAGGAGGAGAAGGAGGGAGAGCAGGAGATGGAGCAGGAGCTGGAGATGGAGCAGGAATTGAGAAGGAGCAGGAGGAAAAGAAGGAGCCTGCGGAGAAGAAGGATCAGGAGAGGGAGAAGGAGCAGCAGAAGGAGAAGGAGCAGGAGGTGGAGAAGGAGCAGGAGGTGGAGAAGGAGCAGGAGGTGGAGAAGGAGCAGGAGGTGGAGAAGGAGCAGGAGGTGGAGAAGGAGCAGGAGGTGGAGAAGGAGCAGGAGGAGGAGAAGGAGCAGGAGGAGGAGAAGGAGCAGGAGGTGGACAAGGAGCAGGAGGTGGACAAGGAGCAGGAGGTGGACAAGGAGCAGGAGGTGGACAAGGAGCAGGAGGTGGACAAGGAGCAGGAGGTGGACAAGGAGCAGGAGGAGGAGAAGGAGGTGGAAGAGGAGAAGGAGCTGGAGAAAGAGCAGGAGGGGGAGAAGGAGCAGGAGGGGGAGGAGGAGGACGTGCAGCAGATGGAGCAGGAGCTGGAGATGGAGCAGGAATTGAGAAGGAGCAGGAGGAAAGGAAGGAGCAGGCGGAGATGAAGGAGCAGGAGAAGGAGAAGCAGCAGGAGAAGGAGAAGGAGCCGGAGGTGGAGCTGGCGCAAGATGAGGAGAAGGGGCAGGAGGTGGAGGAGGAGCAGGAGGTGGAGAAGGAGCAGGAGGTGGAGAAGGAGCAGGAGGTGGAGAAGGGGCAGGAGGTGGAGAAGGAGCAGGAGGTGGAGAAGGAGCAGGATGAGGAGAAGGAACATGAGGTGGAGAAAAAGCAATAGGTCGAGAAGGAGCAGGAGGCGGAGAAGGACCAGAAGGAGGAGTAGGAGAAGGAGTTGGAGAGACGGAGCAGGAATTGAGAAGGAGCAGGAGGAAAAGAAGGAGCAGGCGGAGAAGAAGGAGCAGGAGAAGTAGAGGAGCAGGAGAAGGAGAAGGAGCAGGAGGTGGAGAAGGCGCAAGATGAGGAGAAGAGGCAGGATGTGGAGAAGGAGCAGGAGGTGGAGAAGGAGCAGGAGGTGGAGAAGGAGCAGGAGGTGGAGAAGGAGCAGGAGGTGGAGAAGGAGCAGGAGGTGGAGAAGGAGCAGGAGGAGGAGAAGGAGCAGGAGGAGAAGAAGGAGCAGGTGGAGGAGAAGGAGCAGGAGGTGGACAAGGAGCAGGAGGTGGACAAGGAGCAGGAGGTGGACAAGGAGCAGGAGGTGGACAAGGAGCAGGAGGTGGACAAGGAGCAGGAGGTGGACAAGGAGCAGGAGGTGGACAAGGAGCAGGAGGTGGACAAGGAGCAGGAGGTGGACAAGGAGCAGGAGGAGGAGAAGGAGGTGGAAGAGGAGAAGGAGCTGGAGAAAGAGCAGGAGGCGGAGAAGGAGCAGGAGGGGGAGGAGGAGGACGTGCAGCAGTTGGAGCAGGAGCTGGAGATGGAGCAGGAATTGAGAAGGAGCAGGAGGAAAGGAAGGAGCAGGCGGAGTTGAAGGAGCAGGAGAAGGAGAAGCAGCAGGAGAAGGAGAAGGAGCCGGAGGTGGAGCTGGCGCTAGATGAGGAGAAGGGGCAGGAGGTGGAGAAGGAGCAGGAGGTGGAGAACGAGCAGGAGGTGGAAAAGGAGCAGCACGTGGACATGGAGCAGGAGGCGGACGAGGAGCATGAGGTGGACAAGGAGCAGGAGGTGGAGGAGGAGGGCGAGCAGGAGATGGAGCAGTAGCTGGAGATGGAGCAGCAATTGAGAAGGAGCAGGAGGAAAAGAAGGAGCCTGCGGAGAAGAAGGAGCAGGAGAGGGGGAAGGAGCAGCAGAAGGAGAAGCAGCAGGAGGTGGAGAAGGCGCAAGATGAGGAGAAGGAGCAGAAGGTGGAGAAGGAGCAGGAGGAGGAGAAGGAGCAGGAGGTGGACAAGGAGCAGGAGGTGGACAAGGAGCAGGAGGTGGAAAAGGAGCAGGAGGTGGACAAGGAGCAGGAGGTGGACAAGGAGCAGGAGGTGGACAAGGAGCAGGAGGAGGAGACGGAGATGGATGAGGAGAAGGAGGTAGAGAAAGTGCAGGAGGGGCAGAAGGAGCAGGAGGTGGACAAGGAGCAGGAGGTGGAGGAGGAGGACGAGCAGCAGATGAAGCAGGAGCTGGAGATGGAGCAGGAGGTGGAGAAGGAGCAGGAGGTGGAGAAGGCGCAAGATGAGGAGAAGGAGCAGGAGGTGGAGAAGGAGCCGGAGGTGGAGAAGGAGCAGGAAGTGAAGAAGGAGCATGAGGTGGAGAAGGAGGAGGAGGTGGAGAAGGAGCAGGAGGTGGAGCAGGCGCAAGATGAGGAGAAGAGGCAGGAGGTGGAGAAGGAGCAGGAGGAGGAGAAGGAGCAGGAGGTGGAGAAGGATCAGGAGGTGGAGAAGGAGCAGGAGGTGGAGAAGGAGCAGGAGGTGGAGAAGGAGCAGGAGGTGGAGAAGGAGCAGGATGTGGAGAAGGAGCAGGAGGTGGAGAAGGAGCAGGAGGTTGACAAAGTGCTGGAGGAGGAGAATTAGGTGGAGGAGGAGAATTAGGTGGAGAAGGAGCAGGAGGAGGAGTCGGAGCAGGAGGTGGAGAAGGCGCAAGATGAGGAGAAGGAGGTGTCGGAGAAGAAGGAGGTGGAGAAGGAACAGGAACAGGAGGTGGAGAAAAATCATTCGGTGGAGAAGGAGCAGGAGACGGAGAAGGACCAGGAGGGGAAGTAGGAGAATGAGTTGGAGAAGAATCAGGAGGAGGAGCAGGAGCAGGAGGAGAAGAAGGAGTAGGAGGTTGAGAAGGAGCAGGAGGTGGAGAAGGAGCAGGAGGTGGAGAAGGAGCAGGAGGTGGAGAAGGAGCAGGAGGTGGAGAAGGAGCAGGAGGGAGAAAAAAGAGCAGGAGGGAGAAAAAGAGCAGGAGGGAGAAAAAGAGCAGGAGGGAGAAAAAGAGCAGGAGGGAGACAAGGAGCAAGTGGTGGAGAAGGAGCAAGAGGAGGAGAAGGAGGAGAAGAAGGAGCGGGAGGTGTAAATGAGCAGCAGTGTAGAAGGAGCAGGAGGTGGAGAAGGAGCAGGAGGGCAGGAAGGAGCAGGAGGGCGAGAAGGAGGAGGAGGTGGAAAGGAGCAGGAGGTGGAAAGGAGCAGGAGGTGGAAAGGAGCAGGAGGTGGAAAGGAGCAGGAGGTGGACAAGGAGCAGGAGGTTGACAAGGAGCAGGAGGTTGACAAGGAGCAGGAGGTGGAGGAGGAGGACGAGCAGGAGATGGAGCAGGAGCTGGAGATGGAGCAGGAAGTGAGAAGGAAATAGGAGGAAAAGAAGGAGCCTGCGGAGAAGAAGGAGCAGGAGAAGGAGAAGGAGCAGGAGAAGGAGAAAGAGAAGGAGGTGGAGAAGGCGCAAGATGAGGAGAAGGAGCAGGAAGTGGAAAAGGAGCAGGAGGTGGAGAAGGAGCAGGAGGGAGACAAGGAGGAGAAGGAGGTGGAGGAGGAGATGGAGGTGGAGAAGGAGCAGGAGGAGGAGAAGGAACATGAGGTGGAGAAGCAGCAATAGATCGAGAAGGAGCAGGAGGCGGAGAAGGACCAGAAGGAGGAGTAGGAGAAGGAGTTGGTGAAGAAGCAGGAGGCGGAGCAGGAGCAGGCGGAGAAGAAGGAGGAGGAGGTGGAGAAGGAGCAGGAGTGGAGAAGGAGCAGGAGAACAAGAAGGAGCAGGAGGAGGAGTAGGAGCAGGAGGAGGAGAAGGAGCAGGAGGTGGAGAAGGCGCAAGATGAGGAGAAGCAGCAGGAGGTGGAGAAGGAGACGGCGGTGGAGAAGAAGCAGGAGGTGGAGAAGGAGCAGGAGGTGGAGAAGGAGCAGGAGGAAGACTAGGAGCAAGTGGTGGAGAAGGAGCAAGAGGAGGAGAAGGAGGAGAAGAAGGAGCAGGAGGTGGTGAATGAGCAGGAGTGGATGAGGAGCAGGAGGTGGAGAAGGAGCAGGAGGGCAGGAAGGAGCAGGAGGGCGAGAAGGGGCAGGAGGTGGAAAGGAGCAGGAGGTGGACAAGGAGCAGGAGGTGGACAAGGAGCAGGAGGTGGACAAGGAGCAGGAGGTGGACAAGCAGCAGCAGGTGGACAAGGAGCAGGAGGCGGACTGGGAGCATGAGGTGGACAAGGAGCAGGAGGTGGAGGAGGAGGGAGAGCAGGAGATGGAGCAGGAGCTGGAGATGGAGCAGGAATTGAGAAGGAGCAGGAGGAGAAGAAGGAGCAGGAGAGGGAGAAGGAGCAGCAGAAGGAGAAGGAGCAGGAGGTGGAGAAGGCGCAAGATGAGGAGAAGAGGCAGGATGTGGAGAAGGAGCAGGAGGTGGAGAAGGAGCAGGAGGTGGAGAAGGAGCAGGAGGTGGAGAAGGAGCAGGAGGTGGAGAAGGAGCAGGAGGTGGAGAAGGAGCAGGAGGTGGAGAAGGAGCAGGAGGAGGAGAAGGAGCAGGAGGAGAAGAAGGAGCAGGTGGAGGAGAAGGAGCAGGAGGTGGACAAGGAGCAGGAGGTGGACAAGGAGCAGGAGGTGGACAAGGAGCAGGAGGTGGACAAGGAGCAGGAGGTGGACAAGGAGCAGGAGGTGGACAAGGAGCAGGAGGTGGACAAGGAGCAGGAGGTGGACAAGGAGCAGGAGGTGGACAAGGAGCAGGAGGAGGAGAAGGAGGTGGAAGAGGAGAAGGAGCTGGAGAAAGAGCAGGAGGCGGAGAAGTAGCAGGAGGGGGAGGAGGAGGACGTGCAGCAGTTGGAGCAGGAGCTGGAGATGGAGCAGGAATTGAGAAGGAGCAGGAGGAAAGGAAGGAGCAGGCGGAGATGAAGGAGCAGGAGAAGGAGAAGCAGCAGGAGAAGGAGAAGGAGCCGGAGGTGGAGCTGGCGCTAGATGAGGAGAAGGGGCAGGAGGTGGAGAAGGAGCAGGAGGTGGAGAACGAGCAGGAGGTGGAAAAGGAGCAGCACGTGGACATGGAGCAGGAGGCGGACGAGGAGCATGAGGTGGACAAGGAGCAGGAGGTGGAGGAGGAGGGCGAGCAGGAGATGGAGCAGTAGCTGGAGATGGAGCAGCAATTGAGAAGGAGCAGGAGGAAAAGAAGGAGCCTGCGGAGAAGAAAGAGCAGGAGAGGGGGAAGGAGCAGCAGAAGGAGAAGCAGCAGGAGGTGGAGAAGGCGCAAGATGAGGAGAAGGAGCAGAAGGTGGAGAAGGAGCAGGAGGAGGAGAAGGAGCAGGAGGTGGACAAGGAGCAGGAGGTGGACAAGGAGCAAGAGGTGGAAAAGGAGCAGGAGGTGGACAAGGAGCAGGAGGTGGACAAGGAGCAGGAGGTGGACAAGGAGCAGGAGGAGGAGACGGAGATGGATGAGGAGAAGGAGGTAGAGAAAGTGCAGGAGGGGCAGAAGGAGCAGGAGGTGGACAAGGAGCAGGAGGTGGAGGAGGAGGACGAGCAGCAGATGAAGCAGGAGCTGGAGATGGAGCAGGAGGTGGAGAAGGAGCAGGAGGTGGAGAAGGCGCAAGATGAGGAGAAGGAGCAGGAGGTGGAGAAGGAGCCGGAGGTGGAGAAGGAGCAGGAAGTGAAGAAGGAGCATGAGGTGGAGAAGGAGGAGGAGGTGGAGTAGGACAAGGAGTTGGTGAAGAAGCAGGAGGTGGAGAAGGAGCAGGCGGAGAAGAAGGAGGAGGAGGTGGAGAAGGAGCAGGAGTGGAGAAGGAGCAGGAGAACAAGAAGGAGCAGGAGGAGGAGTAGGAGCAGGAGGAGGAGAAGGAGCAGGAGGTGGAGAAGGCGCAAGATGAGGAGAATCGGCAGGAGGTGGAGAAGGAGACGGCGGTGGAGAAGAAGCAGGAGGTGGAGAAGGAGCAGGAGGTGGAGAAGGAGCAGGAGGAAGACTAGGAGCAAGTGGTGGAGAAGGAGCAAGAGGAGGAGAAGGAGGAGAAGAAGGAGCAGGAGGTGGTGAATGAGCAGGAGTGGATAAGGAGCAGGAGGTGGAGAAGGAGCAGGAGGGCAGGAAGGAGCAGGAGGTGGACAAGGAGCAGGAGGTGGACAAGGAGCAGCAGGTGGACAAGGAGCAGCAGGTGGACAAGGAGCAGGAGGTGGACAAGGAGTAGGAGGTGGACAAGGAGCAGGAGGTGGAGAAGGAGCAGGAGGTGGAGAAGGAGCAGGAGGTGGAGAAGGAGCAGGAGGTGGAGAAGGAGCAGGAGGAGGAGAAGGAGCAGGAGGAGAAGAAGGAGCAGGTGGAGGAGAAGGAGCAGGAGGTGGACAAGGAGCAGGAGGTGGACAAGGAGCAGGAGGTGGACAAGGAGCAGGAGGTGGACAAGGAGCAGGAGGTGGACAAGGAGCAGGAGGTGGACAAGGAGCAGGAGGTGGACAAGGAGCAGGAGGAGGAGAAGGAGGTGGAAGAGGAGAAGGAGCTGGAGAAAGAGCAGGAGGCGGAGAAGGAGCAGGAGGGGGAGGAGGAGGACGTGCAGCAGTTGGAGCAGGAGCTGGAGATGGAGCAGGAATTGAGAAGGAGCAGGAGGAAAGGAAGGAGCAGGCGGAGATGAAGGAGCAGGAGAAGGAGAAGCAGCAGGAGAAGGAGAAGGAGCCGGAGGTGGAGCTGGCGCTAGATGAGGAGAAGGGGCAGGAGGTGGAGAAGGAGCAGGAGGTGGAGAACGAGCAGGAGGTGGAAAAGGAGCAGCACGTGGACATGGAGCAGGAGGCGGACGAGGAGCATGAGGTGGACAAGGAGCAGGAGGTGGAGGAGGAGGGCGAGCAGGAGATGGAGCAGTAGCTGGAGATGGAGCAGCAATTGAGAAGGAGCAGGAGGAAAAGAAGGAGCCTGCGGAGAAGAAGGAGCAGGAGAGGGGGAAGGAGCAGCAGAAGGAGAAGCAGCAGGAGGTGGAGAAGGCGCAAGATGAGGAGAAGGAGCAGAAGGTGGAGAAGGAGCAGGAGGAGGAGAAGGAGCAGGAGGTGGACAAGGAGCAGGAGGTGGACAAGGAGCAGGAGGTGGAAAAGGAGCAGGAGGTGGACAAGGAGCAGGAGGTGGACAAGGAGCAGGAGGTGGACAAGGAGCAGGAGGAGGAGACGGAGATGGATGAGGAGAAGGAGGTAGAGAAAGTGCAGGAGGGGCAGAAGGAGCAGGAGGTGGACAAGGAGCAGGAGGTGGAGGAGGAGGACGAGCAGCAGATGAAGCAGGAGCTGGAGATGGAGCAGGATGTGGAGAAGGAGCAGGAGGTGGAGAAGGCGCAAGATGAGGAGAAGGAGCAGGAGGTGGAGAAGGAGCCGGAGGTGGAGAAGGAGCAGGAAGTGAAGAAGGAGCATGAGGTGGAGAAGGAGGAGGAGGTGGAGTAGGACAAGGAGTTGGTGAAGAAGCAGGAGGTGGAGAAGGAGCAGGCGGAGAAGAAGGAGGAGGAGGTGGAGAAGGAGCAGGAGTGGAGAAGGAGCAGGAGAACAAGAAGGAGCAGGAGGAGGAGTAGGAGCAGGAGGAGGAGAAGGAGCAGGAGGTGGAGAAGGCGCAAGATGAGGAGAATCGGCAGGAGGTGGAGAAGGAGACGGCGGTGGAGAAGAAGCAGGAGGTGGAGAAGGAGCAGGAGGTGGAGAAGGAGCAGGAGGAAGACTAGGAGCAAGTGGTGGAGAAGGAGCAAGAGGAGGAGAAGGAGGAGAAGAAGGAGCAGGAGGTGGTGAATGAGCAGGAGTGGATAAGGAGCAGGAGGTGGAGAAGGAGCAGGAGGGCAGGAAGGAGCAGGAGGTGGACAAGGAGCAGGAGGTGGAGAAGGAGCAGGAGGTGGAGAAGGAGCAGGAGGTGGAGAAGGAGCAGGAGGTGGAGAAGGAGCAGGAGGTGGAGAAGGAGCAGGAGGTGGAGAAGTAGCAGAAGGTGGACAAGGAGCAGGAGGAGGAGAAGGAGCAGGAGGTGGACAAGGAGCAGGAGGTGAACAAGGAGCAGGAGGTGGACAAGGAGCAGGAGGTGGACAAGGAGCAGGAGGTGGACAAGGAGCAGGAGGTGGACAAGGAGCAGGAGGAGGAGAAGGAGGTGGAAGAGGAGAAGGAGCTGGAGAAAGAGCAGGAGGGGGAGAAGGAGCAGGAGGGGGAGGAGGAGGACGTGCAGCAGATGGAGCAGGAGCTGGAGATGGAGCAGGAATTGAGAAGGAGCAGGAGGAAAGGAAGGAGCAGGCGGAGATGAAGGAGCAGGAGAAGGAGAAGGAGCAGGAGGGGGAGAAGAAGCAGGAGGTGGAGAAGGAGCAGGAGGTGGAGAAGACGCAAGATGAGGAGAAGGAGCAGGAGGTGGAGAAGGAGCAGGAGGTGGAGAAGACGCAAGATGAGGAGAAGGAGCAGGAGGTGGACAAGGAGCAGGAGGTGGAGAAGGAGCAGGTGGTGGAGAAGGAGCAGGTGGTGGAGAAGGAGCAGTCGGGTGACAAGGAGCAGGAGCTGGAGAAGGAGCAGGAGGAGGAGAAGGGGCAGGGTGAGGAGAAGGAGCAGGTGGAGGAGAAGTAGCAGGAGGGGGAGTAGGAGAAAGAGTTGGAGAAGAATCAGGAGGAGGAGCAGGAGCAGGGGGAGAAGAAGGAGCAGGGGGAGGACAATGAGCAGGAGGTGGAGATGGAGAAGGTGTGGAAAGGAGCAGGAGAAGAATGATGGGCAGGAGCAGGAGAAGGAGGTGGAGAAGGCGCAAGATGAGGAGAAGTAGCAGGAGGTGGAGAAGGAGCAGGAGAAGGAGAAGGAGCAGGAGGTGGAGGAGCAGCAGGAGGTGGAGAAGGAGCAGAAGGGAGGCGAGGAGCAGGGGGGAGACAAGGAACAGGAGGTGGAGAAGGAGCAGGGGGAGGAGAAGGATGCGAAGAAGGAGAACAAGGAGCAGGAGGTGGCGAATGAGCAGGAGTGGAGAAGGAGCAGGAGGCGAAGAAGGAGCAGGAGGGAGAGAAGGAGCAGGAGTGGAGAAGGAGCAGGATGTGGAGAAGGAGCAGGAGGTGGAGAAGGCGCAAGATGAGGAGAAGGAGCAGGAAGTGGAGAAGGAGCAGGAGAAGGAGAAGGAGCAGGAGAAGGAGAAGGAGCAGGAGGTGGAGAAGGAGCAGCAGGTGGAGAAGGGGCAGGAGGGTGAAACCGAGCAGGAGGAAGACAAAGAGCAAGTGGTGGAGAAGGAGCAAGAGGAGGAGAAGGAGAAGAAGAAGGAGCAGGAGGTGGTAAATGAGCAGCAGTGGAGAAGGAGCAGGAGGTGGACAAGGAGCAGGAGGTGAACAAGGAGCAGGAGGTGGACAAGGAGCAGGATGTGGACAAGGAGCAGGAGGTGGACAAGGAGCAGGAGGTGGACATGGATCAGGAGGTGGAGGAGGAGGACGAGCAGGAGATGGAGCAGGAGCTGGAGATGGAGCAGGAATTGAGAAGCAGCAGTAGGAAAAGAAGGAGCAGGCGGAGAAGAAGGAGCAGGAGAAGGAGAAGGAGCAGGAGAAGGAGAAGGAGCAGGAGGTGGAGAAGGCTCAGGAAGTCGAGAAGGAGCAGAAGGAGGAGAAGGAGCAGGAGGAGGAGAAGGAGCCGGAGGAGGAGAAGGAGCAGGAGTGGAGAAGGAGCAGGAGAACAAGTAGGAGCAGGAGGAGGAGTAGGAGCAGGAGGAGGAGAAGGAGCAGGAGGTGGAGAAGGCGCAAGATGAGGAGAAGGAGCAGGAGGTGGAGAAGGAGACGGAGGTGGAGAAGGAGACGGAGGTGGAGAAGGAGACGGAGGTGGAGAAGGAGCAGGAGGTTTAGAAGGAGCAGGAGGTGGAGAAGGAGCAGGAGGTGGAGAAGGAGCAGGAGGTGGAGAAGGAGCAGGAGGTGGAGAAGGAGCAGGAGGGAGAAAAAAGAGCAGGAGGGAGAAAAAGAGCAGGAGGGAGAAAAAGAGCAGGAGGGAGAAAAAGAGCAGGAGGGAGACAAGGAGCAAGTGGTGGAGAAGGAGCAAGAGGAGGAGAAGGAGGAGAAGAAGGAGCGGGAGGTGGTAAATGAGCAGCAGTGTAGAAGGAGCAGGAGGTGGAGAAGGAGCAGGAGGGCAGGAAGGAGCAGGAGGGCGAGAAGGAGGAGGAGGTGGAAAGGAGCAGGAGGTGGAAAGGAGCAGGAGGTGGAAAGGAGCAGGAGGTGGAAAGGAGCAGGAGGTGGACAAGGAGCAGGAGGTTGACAAGGAGCAGGAGGTTGACAAGGAGCAGGAGGTGGACAAGGAGCAGGAGATGGACAAGGAGCAGGAGGTGGAGGAGGAGGACGAGCAGGAGATGGAGCAGGAGCTGGAGATGGAGCAGGAAGTGAGAAGGAAATAGGAGGAAAAGAAGGAGCCTGCGGAGAAGAAGGAGCAGGAGAAGGAGAAGGAGCAGGAGAAGGAGAAAGAGAAGGAGGTGGAGAAGGCGCAAGATGAGGAGAAGGAGCAGGAAGTGGAAAAGGAGCAGGAGGTGGAGAAGGAGCAGGAGGGAGACAAGGAGGAGAAGGAGGTGGAGGAGGAGATGGAGGTGGAGAAGGAGCAGGAGGAGGAGAAGGAACATGAGGTGGAGAAGCAGCAATAGATCGAGAAGGAGCAGGAGGTGGAGAAGGAGCAGGAGGTGGAGAAGGAGCAGGAGGTGGAGAAGGAGCAGGAGGTGGAGAAGGAGCAGGAGGTGGAGAAGGAGCAGGAGGTGGAGAAGGAGCAGGGGGTGGAGAAGGAGCAGGAGGAGGAGAAGGAGCAGGAGGAGAAGAAGGAGCAGCTGGAGGAGAAGGAGCAGGAGGTGGACAAGGAGCAGGAGGTGGACAAGGAGCAGGAGGTGGACAAGGAGCAGGAGGTGGACAAGGAGCAGGAGGTGGACAAGGAGCAGGAGGTGGACAAGGAGCAGGAGGTGGACAAGGAGCAGGAGGTGGACAAGGAGCAGGAGGTGGACAAGGAGGTGGAAGAGGAGAAGGAGCTGGAGAAAGAGCAGGAGGCGGAGAAGGAGCAGGAGGGGGAGGAGGAGGACGTGCAGCAGTTGGAGCAGGAGCTGGAGATGGAGCAGGAATTGAGAAGGAGCAGGAGGAAAGGAAGGAGCAGGCTGAGATGAAGGAGCAGGAGAAGGAGAAGCAGCAGGAGAAGGAGAAGGAGCCGGAGGTGGAGCTGGCGCTAGATGAGGAGAAGGGGCAGGAGGTCGAGAAGGAGCAGGAGGTGGAGAAGGAGCAGGAGGTGGAAAAGGAGCAGCACGTGGACATGGAGCAGGAGGCGGACGAGGAGCATGAGGTGGACAAGGAGCAGGAGGTCGAGGAGGAGGGCGAGCAGGAGATGGAGCAGTAGCTGGAGATGGAGCAGCAATTGAGAAGGAGCAGGAGGAAAAGAAGGAGCCTGCGGAGAAGAAGGAGCAGGAGAGGGGGAAGGAGCAGCAGAAGGAGAAGCAGCAGGAGGTGGAGAAGGCGCAAGATGAGGAGAAGTAGCAGAAGGTGGAGAAGGAGCAGGAGGAGGAGAAGGAGCAGGAGGAGGAAAAGGAGCAGGAGTTGGACAAGGAGCAGGAGGTGGACAAGGAGCAGGAGGTGGACAAGGAGCAGGAGGTGGACAAGGAGCAGGAGGTGGACAAGGAGCAGGAGGTGGACAAGGAGCAGGAGGTGGACAAGGAGCAGGAGGAGGAGACGGAGATGGATGAGGAGAAGGAGGTAGAGAAAGAGCAGGAGGGGCAGAAGGAGCAGGAGGTGGACAAGGAGCAGGAGGTGGAGAAGGCGCAAGATGAGGAGAAGGAGCAGGAGGTGGAGAAGGAGCCGGAGGTGGAGAAGGAGCATGAGGTGGAGAAGGAGGAGGAGGTGGAGAAGGAGCAGGAGGTGGAGCAGGCGCAAGATGAGGAGAAGAGGCAGGAGGTGGAGAAGGAGCAGGAGGAGGAGAAGGAGCAGGAGGTGGAGAAGGAGCAGGAGGTGGAGAACGAGCAGGAGGTGGAGAAGGAGCAGGAGGTGGAGAAGGAGCAGGAGGTGGAGAAGGAGCAGGATGTGGAGAAGGAGCAGGAGGTGGAGAAGGAGCAGGAGGTGGAGAAGGAGCAGGAGGTGGAGAAGGAGCAGTCGGAGGAGAAGGAGCAGGGTGAGGAAAAGGAGCAGGGTGAGGAAAAGTAGCAGGAGGTGGAGAAGGAGCAGGAGGTTGACAAGGTGCTGGAGGAGGAGAATTAGGTGGAGGAGGAGAATTAGGTGGAGAAGGAGCAGGAGGAGGAGTCGGAGCAGGAGGTGGAGAAGGCGCAAGATGAGGAGAAGGAGGTGTCGGAGAAGAAGGAGGTGGAGAAGGAACAGGAACAGGAGGTGGAGAAAAATCATTCGGTGGAGAAGGAGCAGGAGACGGAGAAGGACCAGGAGGGGAAGTAGGAGAATGAGTTGGAGAAGAATCAGGAGGAGGAGCAGGAGCAGGAGGAGAAGAAGGAGTAGGAGGTTGAGAAGGAGCAGGAGGTGGAGAACGAGCAGGAGGAGGAGAAGGAGCAGGAGGTGGACAAGGAGCAGGAGGAGGAGAAGGAGGTGGAAGAGGAGAAGGAGCTGGAGAAAGAGCAGGAGGGGGAGAAGGAGCAGAAGGGGAGGAGGAGGACGTGCAGCAGATGGAGCAGGAGCTGGAGATGGAGCAGGAATTGAGAAGGAGCAGGAGGAAAGGAAGGAGCAGGCGGAGATGAAGGAGCAGGAGAAGGAGAAGCAGCAGGAGAAGGAGAAGGAGCCGGAGGTGGAGCTGGCGCAAGATGAGGAGAAGGGGCAGGAGGTGGAGAAGGGGCAGGAGGTGGAGAAGGAGCAGGAGGTGGAGAAGGAGCAGGAGGTGGAGAAGGAGCAGGAGGTGGAGAAGGAGCAGGAGGTGGAGAAGGAGCAGGAGGTGGAGAAGGAGCAGGAGGTGGAGAAGGAGCAGGAGGTGGAGAAGGGGCAGGTGGAGAAGGAGCAGGAGGTGGAGAAGGAGCAGGAGTTGGGCAAGGTGCAGGAGGAGGAGAAGGAGGTGGAGGAGGAGATCGAGGTGGAGAAGGAGCAGGATGAGGAGAAGAAACATGAGGTGGAGAAAAAGCAATAGGTCGAGAAGGAGCAGGAGGCGGAGAAGGACCAAAAGGAGGAGTACGAGAAGGAGTTGGAGAAGAAGCAGGAGGCGGAGGAGGAGCAGGATGAGAAGAAGGAGGAGGAGGTGGAGATGGAGCATGAGGAGGAGAATGAGCCGGAGGTGGGGAAGTAGGAGGAGGAGGAGCAGGGACAGGAGGAGAAGAAGGAGCAGGTGGTCGAGAAGGAGCAGGAGGAGGAGAAGGAGCAGGAGGAGGAGAAGGAGCAGGAGAAGGAGAAGGAGCTGGAGTGGAGAAGGAGCAGGAGAACAAGAAGGAGCAGGAGGAGGAGAAGGAGCAGGAGGAGGAGAAGGAGCAGGAGGAGGAGAAGGCGCAAGACGAGGAGAAGGAGCAGGAGTGGAGAAGGAGCAGGAGAACAAGAAGGAGCAGGAGGAGGAGAAGGAGCAGGAGGAGAAGAAGGAGCAGGGGGTGGAGAAGCAGCAGGAGGTGGAGAAGGAGCAGGAGGAGGAGAAGGAGCAGGAGTGGAGAAGGAGCAGGAGATCAAGAAGGAGCAGGAGGAGGAGAAGGAGCAGGAGGAGGAGAAGGAGAAGGAGTGGAGAAGGAGCAGGAGAACAAGAAGGAGCAGGAGAACAAGAAGGAGCAGGAGAAGGAGAAGGAGCAGGAGGTGGAGAAGGAGCAGGAGGGAGAAAAAGAGCAGGAGGAAGACAAGGAGCAAGTGGTGGAGAAGGACCAAGAGGAGGAGAAGGAGGAGAAGAAGGAGCCGGAGGTGGTGAATGAGCAGGAGTGGAGAAGGAGCAGAAGATGGAGAAGGAGCAGGAGGAGGAGAAGGTGCAGGAGGAGGAGAAGGGGCACGAGGTGGAAAGGAGCAGGAGGTGGACAAGGAGCAGGAGGTGGAAAAGGAGCAGCACGTGGACATGGAGCAGGAGGCGGACGAGGAGCATGAGGTGGACAAGGAGCAGGAGGTGGAGGAGGAGGGCGAGCAGGAGATGGAGCAGGAGCTGGAGATGGAGCAGGAATTGAGAAGGAGCAGGAGGAAAAGAAGGAGCCTGCGGAGAAGAAGGAGTAGGAGAGGGAGAAGGAGCAGCAGAAGGAGAAGCAGCAGGAGGTGGAGAAGGCGCAAGATGAGGAGAAGGAGCAGAAGGTGGAGAAGGAGCAGGAGGAGGAGAAGGAGCAGGAGGAGGAAAAGGAGCAGGAGGTGGACAAGGAGCAGGAGGTGGACAAGGAGCAGGAGGTGGACAAGGAGCAGGAGGTGGACAAGGAGCAGGAGGTGGACAAGGAGCAGGAGGTGGACAAGGAGCAGGAGGTGGACAAAGAGCAGGATGTGGACAAGGAGCAGGAGTTGGACAAGGAGCAGGAGGTGGACAAGGAGCAGGAGGTGGACAAGGAGCAGGAGGTGGACAAGGGGCAGGAGGTGGACAAGGAGCAGGAGGTGGACAAGGAGCAGCAGGTGGACAAGGAGCAGGAGGCGGACTGGGAGCATGAGGTGGACAAGGAGCAGGAGGTGGAGGAGGAGGGAGAGCAGGAGATGGAGCAGGAGCTGGAGATGGAGCAGGAATTGAGAAGGAGCAGGAGGAGAAGAAGGATCAGGAGAGGGAGAAGGAGCAGCAGAAGGAGAAGGAGCAGGAGGAGGAGAAGGCGCAAGATGAGGAGAAGAGGCAGGATGTGGAGAAGGAGCAGGAGGTGGAGAAGGAGCAGGAGGTGGAGAAGGAGCAGGAGGTGGAGAAGGAGCAGGAGGTGGAGAAGGAGCAGGAGGTGGAGAAGGAGCAGGAGGTGGAGAAGGAGCAGGGGGTGGAGAAGGAGCAGGAGGAGGAGAAGGAGCAGGAGGAGAAGAAGGAGCAGGTGGAGGAGAAGGAGCAGGAGGTGGACAAGGAGCAGGAGGTGGACAAGGAGCAGGAGGTGGACAAGGAGCAGGAGGTGGACAAGGAGCAGGAGGTGGACAAGGAGCAGGAGGTGGACAAGGAGCAGGAGGTGGACAAGGAGCAGGAGGTGGACAAGGAGCAGGAGGAGGAGAAGGAGGTGGAAGAGGAGAAGGAGCTGGAGAAAGAGCAGGAGGCGGAGAAGGAGCAGGAGGGGGAGGAGGAGGACGTGCAGCAGTTGGAGCAGCAGCTGGAGATGGAGCAGGAATTGAGAAGAAGCAGGAGGAAAGGAAGGAGCAGGCGGAGATGAAGGAGCAGGAGAAGGAGAAGCAGCAGGAGAAGGAGAAGGAGCCGGAGGTGGAGCTGGCGCTAGATGAGGAGAAGGGGCAGGAGGTCGAGAAGGAGCAGGAGGTGGAGAAGGAGCAGGAGGTGGAAAAGGAGCAGCACGTGGACATGGAGCAGGAGGCGGACGAGGAGCATGAGGTGGACAAGGAGCAGGAGGTGGAGGAGGAGGGCGAGCAGGAGATGGAGCAGTAGCTGGAGATGGAGCAGCAATTGAGAAGGAGCAGGAGGAAAAGAAGGAGCCTGCTGAGAAGAAGGAGCAGGAGAGGGGGAAGGAGCAGCAGAAGGAGAAGCAGCAGGAGGTGGAGAAGGCGCAAGATGAGGAGAAGGAGCAGGAGGTGGACAAGGAGCAGGAGGTGGACAAGGAGCAGGAGGTGGACAAGGAGCAGGAGGTGGACAAGGAGCAGGAGGTGGACAAGGAGCAGGAGGTGGACCAGGAGCAGGAGGTGGACAAGGAGCAGGAGGAGGAGACGGAGATGGATGAGGAGAAGGAGGTAGAGAAAGAGCAGGAGGGGCAGAAGGAGCAGGAGGTGGACAAGGAGCAGGAGGTGGAGGAGGAGGACGAGCAGCAGATGAAGCAGGAGCTGGAGATGGAGCAGGAGGTGGAGAAGGAGCAGGAGGTGGAGAAGGCGCAAGATGAGGAGAAGGAGCAGGAGGTGGAGAAGGAGCCGGAGGTGGAGAAGGAGCAGGAAGTGAAGAAGGAGCATGAGGTGGAGAAGGAGGAGGAGGTGGAGAAGGAGCAGGAGGTGGAGCAGGCGCAAGATGAGGAGAAGAGGCAGGAGGTGGAGAAGGAGCAGGAGGAGGAGAAGGAGCAGGAGGTGGAGAAGGAGCAGGAGGTGGAGAACGAGCAGGAGGTGGAGAAGGAGCAGGAGGTGGAGAAGGAGCAGGAGGTGGAGAAGGAGCAGGATGTGGAGAAGGAGCAGGAGGTGGAGAAGGAGCAGGAGGTGGAGAAGGAGCAGTCGGAGGAGAAGGAGCAGGGTGAGGAAAAGGAGCAGGGTGAGGAAAAGTAGCAGGAGGTGGAGAAGGAGCAGGAGGTTGACAAGGTGCTGGAGGAGGAGAATTAGGTGGAGGAGGAGAATTAGGTGGAGAAGGAGCAGGAGGAGGAGTCGGAGCAGGAGGTGGAGAAGGCGCAAGATGAGGAGAAGGAGGTGTCGGAGAAGAAGGAGGTGGAGAAGGAACAGGAACAGGAGGTGGAGAAAAATCATTCGGTGGAGAAGGAGCAGGAGACGGAGAAGGACCAGGAGGGGAAGTAGGAGAATGAGTTGGAGAAGAATCAGGAGGAGGAGCAGGAGCAGGAGGAGAAGAAGGAGTAGGAGGTTGAGAAGGAGCAGGAGGTGGAGAACGAGCAGGAGGAGGAGAAGGAGCAGGAGGTGGACAAGGAGCAGGAGGAGGAGAAGGAGGTGGAAGAGGAGAAGGAGCTGGAGAAAGAGCAGGAGAGGGAGAAGGAGCAGAAGGGGAGGAGGAGGACGTGCAGCAGATGGAGCAGGAGCTGGAGATGGAGCAGGAATTGAGAAGGAGCAGGAGGAAAGGAAGGAGCAGGCGGAGATGAAGGAGCAGGAGAAGGAGAAGCAGCAGGAGAAGGAGAAGGAGCCGGAGGTGGAGCTGGCGCAAGATGAGGAGAAGGGGCAGGAGGTGGAGAAGGGGCAGGAGGTGGAGAAGGAGCAGGAGGTGGAGAAGGAGCAGGAGGTGGAGAAGGAGCAGGAGGTGGAGAAGGAGCAGGAGGTGGAGAAGGAGCAGGAGGTGGAGAAGGAGCAGGAGGTGGAGAAGGAGCAGGAGGTGGAAAAGGGGCAGGTGGAGAAGGAGCAGGAGGTGGAGAAGGAGCAGGAGTTGGGCAAGGTGCAGGAGGAGGAGAAGGAGGTGGAGGAGGAGATCGAGGTGGAGAAGGAGCAGGATGAGGAGAAGAAACATGAGGTGGAGAAAAAGCAATAGGTCGAGAAGGAGCAGGAGGCGGAGAAGGACCAAAAGGAGGAGTACGAGAAGGAGTTGGAGAAGAAGCAGGAGGCGGAGGAGGAGCAGGATGAGAAGAAGGAGGAGGAGGTGGAGATGGAGCATGAGGAGGAGAATGAGCCGGAGGTGGGGAAGTAGGAGGAGGAGGAGCAGGGACAGGAGGAGAAGAAGGAGCAGGTGGTCGAGAAGGAGCAGGAGGAGGAGAAGGAGCAGGAGGAGGAGAAGGAGCAGGAGAAGGAGAAGGAGCTGGAGTGGAGAAGGAGCAGGAGAACAAGAAGGAGCAGGAGGAGGAGAAGGAGCAGGAGGAGGAGAAGGAGCAGGAGGAGGAGAAGGCGCAAGACGAGGAGAAGGAGCAGGAGTGGAGAAGGAGCAGGAGAACAAGAAGGAGCAGGAGGAGGAGAAGGAGCAGGAGGAGAAGAAGGAGCAGGGGGTGGAGAAGCAGCAGGAGGTGGAGAAGGAGCAGGAGGAGGAGAAGGAGCAGGAGTGGAGAAGGAGCAGGAGATCAAGAAGGAGCAGGAGGAGGAGAAGGAGCAGGAGGAGGAGAAGGAGAAGGAGTGGAGAAGGAGCAGGAGAACAAGAAGGAGCAGGAGAACAAGAAGGAGCAGGAGAAGGAGAAGGAGCAGGAGGTGGAGAAGGAGCAGGAGGGAGAAAAAGAGCAGGAGGAAGACAAGGAGCAAGTGGTGGAGAAGGACCAAGAGGAGGAGAAGGAGGAGAAGAAGGAGCCGGAGGTGGTGAATGAGCAGGAGTGGAGAAGGAGCAGAAGATGGAGAAGGAGCAGGAGGAGGAGAAGGTGCAGGAGGAGGAGAAGGGGCACGAGGTGGAAAGGAGCAGGAGGTGGACAAGGAGCAGGAGGTGGACAAGGAGCAGGAGGTGGACAAGGAGCAGCAGGTGGACAAGGAGCAGGAGGCGGACTGGGAGCATGAGGTGGACAAGGAGCAGGAGGTGGAGATGGAGCAGGAATTGAGAAGGAGCAGGAGGAGAAGAAGGATCAGGAGAGGGAGAAGGAGCAGCAGAAGGAGAAGGAGCAGGAGGTGGAGAAGGCGCAAGATGAGGAGAAGAGGCAGGATGTGGAGAAGGAGCAGGAGGTGGAGAAGGAGCAGGAGGTGGAGAAGGAGCAGGAGGTGGAGAAGGAGCAGGAGGTGGAGAAGGAGCAGGAGGTGGAGAAGGAGCAGGAGGTGGAGAAGGAGCAGGGGGTGGAGAAGGAGCAGGAGGAGGAGAAGGAGCAGGAGGAGAAGAAGGAGCAGGTGGAGGAGAAGGAGCAGGAGGTGGACAAGGAGCAGGAGGTGGACAAGGAGCAGGAGGTGGACAAGGAGCAGGAGGTGGACAAGGAGCAGGAGGTGGACAAGGAGCAGGAGGTGGACAAGGAGCAGGAGGTGGACAAGGAGCAGGAGGTGGACAAGGAGCAGGAGGAGGAGAAGGAGGTGGAAGAGGAGAAGGAGCTGGAGAAAGAGCAGGAGGCGGAGAAGGAGCAGGAGGGGGAGGAGGAGGACGTGCAGCAGTTGGAGCAGCAGCTGGAGATGGAGCAGGAATTGAGAAGGAGCAGGAGGAAAGGAAGGAGCAGGCGGAGATGAAGGAGCAGGAGAAGGAGAAGCAGCAGGAGAAGGAGAAGGAGCCGGACGTGGAGCTGGCGCTAGATGAGGAGAAGGGGCAGGAGGTCGAGAAGGAGCAGGAGGTGGAGAAGGAGCAGGAGGTGGAAAAGGAGCAGCACGTGGACATGGAGCAGGAGGCGGACGAGGAGCATGAGGTGGACAAGGAGCAGGAGGTGGAGGAGGAGGGCGAGCAGGAGATGGAGCAGTAGCTGGAGATGGAGCAGCAATTGAGAAGGAGCAGGAGGAAAAGAAGGAGCCTGCTGAGAAGAAGGAGCAGGAGAGGGGGAAGGAGCAGCAGAAGGAGAAGCAGCAGGAGGTGGAGAAGGCGCAAGATGAGGAGAAGTAGCAGAAGGTGGAGAAGGAGCAGGAGGAGGAGAAGGAGCAGGAGGAGGAAAAGGAGCAGGAGGTGGACAAGGAGCAGGAGGTGGACAAGGAGCAGGAGGTGGACAAGGAGCAGGAGGTGGACAAGGAGCAGGAGGTGGACAAGGAGCAGGAGGTGGACCAGGAGCAGGAGGTGGACAAGGAGCAGGAGGAGGAGACGGAGATGGATGAGGAGAAGGAGGTAGAGAAAGAGCAGGAGGGGCAGAAGGAGCAGGAGGTGGACAAGGAGCAGGAGGTGGAGGAGGAGGACGAGCAGCAGATGAAGCAGGAGCTGGAGATGGAGCAGGAGGTGGAGAAGGAGCAGGAGGTGGAGAAGGCGCAAGATGAGGAGAAGGAGCAGGAGGTGGAGAAGGAGCCGGAGGTGGAGAAGGAGCAGGAAGTGAAGAAGGAGCATGAGGTGGAGAAGGAGGAGGAGGTGGAGAAGGAGCAGGAGGTGGAGCAGGCGCAAGATGAGGAGAAGAGGCAGGAGGTGGAGAAGGAGCAGGAGGAGGAGAAGGAGCAGGATGTGGAGAAGGAGCAGGAGGTGGAGAAGGAGCAGGAGGTGGAGAAGGAGCAGTCGGAGGAGAAGGAGCAGGGTGAGGAAAAGGAGCAGGGTGAGGAAAAGTAGCAGGAGGTGGAGAAGGAGCAGGAGGTGGAGAAGGAGCAGGATGTGGAGAAGGAGCAGGAGGTGGAGAAGGAGCAGGAGGTGGAGAAGGAGCAGTCGGAGGAGAAGGAGCAGGCTGAGGAAAAGGAGCAGGGTGAGGAAAAGTAGCAGGAGGTGGAGAAGGATCAGGAGGTTGACAAGGTGCTGGAGGAGGAGAATTAGGTGGAGGAGGAGAATTAGGTGGAGAAGGAGCAGGAGGAGGAGTCGGAGCAGGAGGTGGAGAAGGCGCAAGATGAGGAGAAGGAGGTGTCGGAGAAGAAGGAGGTGGAGAAGGAACAGGAACAGGAGGTGGAGAAAAATCATTCGGTGGAGAAGGAGCAGGAGACGGAGAAGGACCAGGAGGGGAAGTAGGAGAATGAGTTGGAGAAGAATCAGGAGGAGGAGCAGGAGCAGGAGGAGAAGAAGGAGTAGGAGGTTGAGAAGGAGCAGGAGGTGGAGAACGAGCAGGAGGAGGAGAAGGAGCAGGAGGTGGACAAGGAGCAGGAGGAGGAGAAGGAGGTGGAAGAGGAGAAGGAGCTGGAGAAAGAGCAGGAGGGGGAGAAGGAGCAGAAGGGGAGGAGGAGGACGTGCAGCAGATGGAGCAGGAGCTGGAGATGGAGCAGGAATTGAGAAGGAGCAGGAGGAAAGGAAGGAGCAGGCGGAGATGAAGGAGCAGGAGAAGGAGAAGCAGCAGGAGAAGGAGAAGGAGCCGGAGGTGGAGCTGGCGCAAGATGAGGAGAAGGGGCAGGAGGTGGAGAAGGGGCAGGAGGTGGAGAAGGAGAAGGAGGTGGAGAAGGAGCAGGAGGTGGAGAAGGAGCAGGAGGTGGAGAAGGAGCAGGAGGTGGAGAAGGAGCAGGAGGTGGAGAAGGAGCAGGAGGTGGAGAAGGAGCAGGAGGTGGAGAAGGGGCAGGTGGAGAAGGAGCAGGAGGTGGAGAAGGAGCAGGAGTTGGGCAAGGTGCAGGAGGAGGAGAAGGAGGTGGAGGAGGAGATCGAGGTGGAGAAGGAGCAGGATGAGGAGAAGGAACATGAGGTGGAGAAAAAGCAATAGGTCGAGAAGGAGCAGGAGGCGGAGAAGGACCAAAAGGAGGAGTACGAGAAGGAGTTGGAGAAGAAGCAGGAGGCGGAGGAGGAGCAGGATGAGAAGAATGAGGAGGAGGTGGAGATGGAGCATGAGGAGGAGAATGAGCCGGAGGTGGGGAAGTAGGAGGAGGAGGAGCAGGGACAGGAGGAGAAGAAGGAGCAGGTGGTCGAGAAGGAGCAGGAGGAGGAGAAGGAGCAGGAGGAGGAGAAGGAGCAGGAGAAGGAGAAGGAGCAGGAGTAGAGAAGGAGCAGGAGAACAAGAAGGAGCAGGAGGAGGAGAAGGAGCAGGAGGAGGAGAAGGAGCAGGAGGAGGAGAAGGCGCAAGACGAGGAGAAGGAGCAGGAGTGGAGAAGGAGCAGGAGAACAAGAAGGAGCAGGAGGAGGAGAAGGAGCAGGAGGAGAAGAAGGAGCAGGGAGTGGAGAAGCAGCAGGAGGTGGAGAAGGAGCAGGAGGAGGAGAAGGAGCAGGAGTGGAGAAGGAGCAGGAGATCAAGAAGGAGCAGGAGGAGGAGAAGGAGCAGGAGGAGGAGAAGGAGAAGGAGTGGAGAAGGAGCAGGAGAACAAGAAGGAGCAGGAGAACAAGAAGGAGCAGGAGAAGGAGAAGGAGCAGGAGGTGGAGAAGGAGCAGGAGGGAGAAAAAGAGCAGGAGGAAGACAAGGAGCAAGTGGTGGAGAAGGACCAAGAGGAGGAGAAGGAGGAGAAGAAGGAGCCGGAGGTGGTGAATGAGCAGGAGTGGAGAAGGAGCAGAAGATGGAGAAGGAGCAGGAGGAGGAGAAGGTGCAGGAGGAGGAGAAGGGGCACGAGGTGGAAAGGAGCAGGAGGTGGACAAGGAGCAGGAGGTGGAAAAGGAGCAGCACGTGGACATGGAGCAGGAGGCGGACGAGGAGCATGAGGTGGACAAGGAGCAGGAGGTGGAGGAGGAGGGCGAGCAGGAGATGGAGCAGGAGCTGGAGATGGAGCAGGAATTGAGAAGGAGCAGGAGGAAAAGAAGGAGCCTGCGGAGAAGAAGGAGTAGGAGAGGGAGAAGGAGCAGCAGAAGGAGAAGCAGCAGGAGGTGGAGAAGGCGCAAGATGAGGAGAAGGAGCAGAAGGTGGAGAAGGAGCAGGAGGAGGAGAAGGAGCAGGAGGAGGAAAAGGAGCAGGAGGTGGACAAGGAGCAGGAGGTGGACAAGGAGCAGGAGGTGGACAAGGAGCAGGAGGTGGACAAGAAGCAGGAGGTGGACAAGGAGCAGGAGGTGGACAAGGAGCAGGAGGTGGACAAAGAGCAGGATGTGGACAAGGAGCAGGAGTTGGACAAGGAGCAGGAGGTGGACAAGGAGCAGGAGGTGGACAAGGAGCAGGAGGTGGACAAGGAGCAGGAGGTGGACAAGGAGCAGGAGGTGGACAAGGAGCAGCAGGTGGACAAGGAGCAGGAGGCGGACTGGGAGCATGAGGTGGACAAGGAGCAGGAGGTGGAGGAGGAGGGAGAGCAGGAGATGGAGCAGGAGCTGGAGATGGAGCAGGAATTGAGAAGGAGCAGGAGGAGAAGAAGGATCAGGAGAGGGAGAAGGAGCAGCAGAAGGAGAAGTAGCAGGAGGTGGAGAAGGCGCAAGATGAGGAGAAGAGGCAGGATGTGGAGAAGGAGCAGGAGGTGGAGAAGGAGCAGGAGGTGGAGAAGGAGCAGGAGGTGGAGAAGGAGCAGGAGGTGGAGAAGGAGCAGGAGGTGGAGAAGGAGCAGGGGGTGGAGAAGGAGCAGGAGGAGGAGAAGGAGCAGGAGGAGAAGAAGGAGCAGGTGGAGGAGAAGGAGCAGGAGGTGGACAAGGAGCAGGAGGTGGACAAGGAGCAGGAGGCGGACAAGGAGCAGGAGGTGGACAAGGAGCAGGAGGTGGACAAGGAGCAGGAGGTGGACAAGGAGCAGGAGGTGGACAAGGAGCAGGAGGTGGACAAGGAGCAGGAGGAGGAGAAGGAGGTGGAAGAGGAGAAGGAGCTGGAGAAAGAGCAGGAGGCGGAGAAGGAGCAGGAGGGGGAGGAGGAGGACGTGCAGCAGTTGGAGCAGGAGCTGGAGATGGAGCAGGAATTGAGAAGGAGCAGGAGGAAAGGAAGGAGCAGGCGGAGATGAAGGAGCAGGAGAAGGAGAAGCAGCAGGAGAAGGAGAAGGAGCCGGAGGTGGAGCTGGCGCTAGATGAGGAGAAGGGGCAGGAGGTCGAGAAGGAGCAGGAGGTGGAGAAGGAGCAGGAGGTGGAAAAGGAGCAGCACGTGGACATGGAGCAGGAGGCGGAAGAGGAGCATGAGGTGGACAAGGAGCAGGAGGTGGAGGAGGAGGGCGAGCAGGAGATGGAGCAGTAGCTGGAGATGGAGCAGCAATTGAGAAGGAGCAGGAGGAAAAGAAGGAGCCTGCTGAGAAGAAGGAGCAGGAGAGGGGGAAGGAGCAGGAGAAGGAGAAGCAGCAGGAGGTGGAGAAGGCGCAAGATGAGAAGTAGCAGAAGGTGGAGAAGGAGCAGGAGGAGGAGAAGGAGCAGGAGGAGGAAAAGGAGCAGGAGGTGGACAAGGAGCAGGAGGTGGACAAGGAGCAGGAGGTGGACAAGGAGCAGGAGGTGGACAAGGAGCAGGAGGTGGACAAGGAGCAGGAGGTGGACAAGGAGCAGGAGGTGGACAAGGAGCAGGAGGAGGAGACGGAGATGGATGAGGAGAAGGAGGTAGAGAAAGAGCAGGAGGGGCAGAAGGAGCAGGAGGTGGACAAGGAGCAGGAGGTGGAGGAGGAGGACGAGCAGCAGATGAAGCAGGAGCTGGAGATGGAGCAGGAGGTGGAGAAGGAGCAGGAGGTGGAGAAGGTGCAAGATGAGGAGAAGGAGCAGGAGGTGGAGAAGGAGCCGGAGGTGGAGAAGGAGCAGGAAGTGAAGAAGGAGCATGAGGTGGAGAAGGAGGAGGAGGTGGAGAAGGAGCAGGAGGTGGAGCAGGCGCAAGATGAGGAGAAGAGGCAGGAGGTGGAGAAGGAGCAGGAGGAGGAGAAGGAGCAGGAGGTGGAGAAGGAGCAGGAGGTGGAGAACGAGCAGGAGGTGGAGAAGGAGCAGGAGGTGGAGAAGGAGCAGGAGGTGGAGAAGGAGCAGGATGTGGAGAAGGAGCAGGAGGTGGAGAAGGAGCAGGAGGTGGAGAAGGAGCAGTCGGAGGAGAAGGAGCAGGGTGAGGAAAAGGAGCAGGGTGAGGAAAAGTAGCAGGAGGTGGAGAAGGAGCAGGAGGTTGACAAGGTGCTGGAGGAGGAGAATTAGGTGGAGGAGGAGAATTAGGTGGAGAAGGAGCAGGAGGAGGAGTCGGAGCAGGAGGTGGAGAAGGCGCAAGATGAGGAGAAGGAGGTGTCGGAGAAGAAGGAGGTGGAGAAGGAACAGGAACAGGAGGTGGAGAAAAATCATTCGGTGGAGAAGGAGCAGGAGACGGAGAAGGACCAGGAGGGGAAGTAGGAGAATGAGTTGGAGAAGAATCAGGAGGAGGAGCAGGAGCAGGAGGAGAAGAAGGAGTAGGAGGTTGAGAAGGAGCAGGAGGTGGAGAACGAGCAGGAGGAGGAGAAGGAGCAGGAGGTGGACAAGGAGCAGGAGGAGGAGAAGGAGGTGGAAGAGGAGAAGGAGCTGGAGAAAGAGCAGGAGGGGGAGAAGGAGCAGAAGGGGAGGAGGAGGACGTGCAGCAGATGGAGCAGGAGCTGGAGATGGAGCAGGAATTGAGAAGGAGCAGGAGGAAAGGAAGGAGCAGGCGGAGATGAAGGAGCAGGAGAAGGAGAAGCAGCAGGAGAAGGAGAAGGAGCCGGAGGTGGAGCTGGCGCAAGATGAGGAGAAGGGGCAGGAGGTGGAGAAGGAGCAGGAGGTGGAGAAGGAGCAGGAGGTGGAGAAGGAGCAGGAGGTGGAGAAGGAGCAGGAGGTGGAGAAGGAGCAGGAGGTGGAGAAGGAGCAGGAGGTGGAGAAGGGGCAGGTGGAGAAGGAGCAGGAGGTGGAGAAGGAGCAGGAGTTGGGCAAGGTGCAGGAGGAGGAGAAGGAGGTGGAGGAGGAGATCGAGGTGGAGAAGGAGCAGGATGAGGAGAAGGAACATGAGGTGGAGAAAAAGCAATAGGTCGAGAAGGAGCAGGAGGCGGAGAAGGACCAAAAGGAGGAGTACGAGAAGGAGTTGGAGAAGAAGCAGGAGGCGGAGGAGGAGCAGGATGAGAAGAATGAGGAGGAGGTGGAGATGGAGCATGAGGAGGAGAATGAGCCGGAGGTGGGGAAGTAGGGGGAGGAGGAGCAGGGACAGGAGGAGAAGAAGGAGCAGGTGGTCGAGAAGGAGCAGGAGGAGGAGAAGGAGCAGGAGGAGGAGAAGGAGCAGGAGAAGGAGAAGGAGCTGGAGTGGAGAAGGAGCAGGAGAACAAGAAGGAGCAGGAGGAGGAGAAGGAGCAGGAGGAGGAGAAGGAGCAGGAGGAGGAGAAGGCGCAAGACGAGGAGAAGGAGCAGGAGTGGAGAAGGAGCAGGAGAACAAGAAGGAGCAGGAGGAGGAGAAGGAGCAGGAGGAGAAGAAGGAGCAGGAGGTGGAGAAGCAGAAGGAGGTGGAGAAGGAGCAGGAGGAGGAGAAGGAGCAGGAGTAGAGAAGGAGCAGGAGATCAAGAAGGAGCAGGAGGAGGAGAAGGAGCAGGAGGAGGAGAAGGAGAAGGAGTGGAGAAGGAGCAGGAGAACAAGAAGGAGCAGGAGAACAAGAAGGAGCAGGAGAAGGAGAAGGAGCAGGAGGTGGAGAAGGAGCAGGAGGGAGAAAAAGAGCAGGAGGAAGACAAGGAGCAAGTGGTGGAGAAGGACCAAGAGGAGGAGAAGGAGGAGAAGAAGGAGCCGGAGGTGGTGAATGAGCAGGAGTGGAGAAGGAGCAGAAGATGGAGAAGGAGCAGGAGGAGGAGAAGGTGCAGGAGGAGGAGAAGGGGCACGAGGTGGAAAGGAGCAGGAGGTGGACAAGGAGCAGGAGGTGGAAAAGGAGCAGCACGTGGACATGGAGCAGGAGGCGGACGAGGAGCATGAGGTGGACAAGGAGCAGGAGGTGGAGGAGGAGGGCGAGCAGGAGATGGAGCAGGAGCTGGAGATGGAGCAGGATTTGAGAAGGAGCAGGAGGAAAAGAAGGAGCCTGCGGAGAAGAAGGAGCAGGAGAGGGAGAAGGAGCAGCAGAAGGAGAAGCAGCAGGAGGTGGAGAAGGCGCAAGATGAGGAGAAGGAGCAGAAGGTGGAGAAGGAGCAGGAGGAGGAGAAGGAGCAGGAGGAGGAAAAGGAGCAGGAGGTGGACAAGGAGCAGGAGGTGGACAAGGAGCAGGAGGTGGACAAGGAGCAGGAGGTGGACAAGGAGCAGGAGGTGGACAAGGAGCAGGAGGTGGACAAGGAGCAGGAGGTGGACAAGGAGCAGGATGTGGACAAGGAGCAGGAGTTGGACAAGGAGCAGGAGGTGGACAAGGAGCAGGAGGTGGACAAGGAGCAGGAGGTGGACAAGGAGCAGGAGGTGGACAAGGAGCAGGAGGAGGAGACGGAGATGGATGAGGAGAAGGAGGTAGCGAAAGAGCAGGAGGGGCAGAAGGAGCAGGAGGTGGACAAGGAGCAGGAGGTGGAGGAGGAGGACGAGCAGCAGAGGAAGCAGGAGCTGGAGATGGAGCAGGAATTGAGAAGAAGCAGGAGGAAAGGATGGAGCAGGCGGAGATGAAGGAGCAGGAGGTGGAGAAGGAGCAGGAGGTGGAGAAGGAGCAGGAGGTGGAGAAGGAGCAGGAGGTGGAGAAGGAGCAGGAGGTGGAACGGAGCAGGAGGTGGAGAAGGCGCAAGATGAGGAGAAGGAGCAGGAGGTGGAGAAGGAGCCGGAGGTGGAGAAGGAGCAGGAAGTGAAGAAGGAGCATGAGGTGGAGAAGGAGGAGGAGGTGGAGAAGGAGCAGGAGGTGGAGCATGCGCAAGATGAGGAGAAGAGGCAGGAGGTGGAGAAGGAGCAGGAGGAGGAGAAGGAGCAGGAGGTGGAGAAGGAGCAGGAGGTGGAGAAGGAGCAGGAGGTGGAGAAGGAGCAGGAGGTGGAGAAGGAGCAGGAGGTGGAGAAGGAGCAGGATGTGGAGAAGGAGCAGGAGGTGGAGAAGGAGCAGGAGGTGGAGAAGGAGCAGTCGGAGGAGAAGGAGCAGGGTGAGGAAAATGAGCAGGTGGAGGAGAAGTAGCAGGAGGTGGAGAAGGAGCAGGAGGTGGAGAAGGAGCACGGGGTGGACAAGGTGCAGGAGGAGGAGAAGGAGGTGGAGGAGGAGAAGGAGGTGGAGGAGGAGAAGGAGGTGGAGGAGCAGCAGGAGGAGGAGGAGGAGCAGGAGGTGGAGAAGGCGCAAGATGAGGAGAAGGAGGTGCAGGAGAAGAAGGAGCTGGAGAAGTAGCAGGAGAAGGAAAAGGAACAGGAGGTGGAGAAAAATCATTCGGTGGAGAAGGAGCAGGAGACTTAGAAGGACCAGGAGGGGGCGTAGGAGAATGAGTTGGAGAAGAATCAGGAGGAGGAGCAGGATCAGGAGGAGAAGAAGGAGTAGGAGGTTGAGAAGGATCAGGAGGTGGAGAAGGAGCAGGAGGAGCAGAAGGAGCAGGAGGAGGAGAAAGAGCAGGAGGTGGAGATGGAGCAGGAGTGGAAAGGAGCAGGAGAAGAATGAGGGGCAGGAGGAGGAGAAGGAGGTGGAGAAGGCGCAAGATGAGGAGAAGGAGCAGGAGGTGGAGAAGGAGCAGGAGAAGGAGAAGGAGCAGGAGGTGGAGGAGCAGCAGGAGGTGGAGAAGGAGCAGAAGGGAGGCAAGGAGCAGGAGGTGGAGAAGGAGCAGGGGGAGGAGAAGGATGTTTGTGGTCTACATTAACGACTTGGATATGAATGTAAAAGGTATGATCAGTAAGTTCGCTGATGATACACAAATTGGTAGGGTGGCAAATAGCGAGGAGGATAGCCTCAGTCTGCAGGACGATATGGATGGGTTGGTCAGATGGGCGGAACAGTGGCAAATGGAATTTAACCCGGAAAAGTGCGAGGTGATGCACTTTGGAGGGAATAACAAGGCAAGGGAATGCACAATGAATGGGAAGACCCTAGGCAAGACAGAGGGTCATAGGGATCTTGGTGTGCAAGTTCACAGATCCCTGAAGGCAGCGGAACAGGTAGATAAGGTGGTAAAGAAGGCATAAGGGATACGTGCCTTTGTTAGGCGAGGCATAGAATATAAGAGCAAGGAGGTTATGATGGAGCTGTATAAAACACTGGTTAGGCCACAGCTGGAGTACTGTGTGCAGTTCTGGTCGCCGCACTCCAGGAAGGATGTGATCGCTTTGGAGAGGGTGCAGAGGAGATTCACCAGGATGTTACCAGGGCTGGAGCGCTTCAGCTATGAAGAGAGACTGGGAAGATTGGGTTTGTTTTCCTGGGAGCAGAGGAGGCTGAGGGGGGACATGATTGAGGTGTACAAAATTATGAGGGGCATCGATAGGATGGATACTAAGGAGCTTTTTCCCTTCGTTGAGGGTTCTATAACAAGGGGGCATAGATTCAAGGTAAAAGGCGGGAGGTTTAGAGGGGATTTGAGAAAGAACTTTTTCACCCAGAGGGTGGTTGGAGTCTGGAACTCACTGCCTGAGAGGGTTGTGGAGGCAGGAACCCTCACAACATTCAAGAAGCATTTGGATGAGCACTTGAAATGCCATAACATACAAGGCTGCGGAACAAATGCTGGAATATGGGATTAAATTATACTGGGCTTGATGGCCGGCGCGGACAATATGGGCCGAAGGGCCTCGATTCGTGCTGTATAACTCTATGACTCTATGACTCTATGATGCGAAGAAGGAGAAGAAGGAGTAGGAGGTGGCGAATGAGCAGTAGTGGAGAAGGAGCAGGAGTGGAGAAGGAGCAGGAGGTGGACAAGGAGCAGGAGGTGGACAAGGAGCAGGAGGTGGACAAGAAGCAGGAGGTGGACAAGGAGCAGGAGGTGGACAAGGAGCAGGAGGTGGACAAGGAGCAGGAGGGGGAGAAGGAGCAGGAGGTGGACAAGGAGCAGGAGGTGGAGAAGGCGCACGATGAGGAGAAGGAGCAGGAGGTGGAGAAGGAGCAGGAGATGGAGAAGGAGCAGGAGAAGGAGAAGGAGCAGGAGGTGGAGAAGGAGCAGGAGGTGGAGAAGGAGCAGGAGGTGGAGAAGGGGCAGGAAGTGGAGAAGGGGCAGGAGGTGGAGAAGGAGCAGGAGGAAGAAAGGAGCAGGAGCAAGAAAGGAGCAGGAGGTGGAGAAGCAGCAGGAGGAGGAGAAGGAGGAGAAGAAGGAGCAGGAGGTGGCGAATGAGCAGGCGGTGTAGAAGGAGCAGGAGGGAGGAAGGAGCAGTCGGGCGAGAAGGAGCAGGAAGTGGACAAGTAGCAGGAAGTGGACAAGTAGCAGGATGTGGACAAGGAGCAGGAGGTGGACAAGGAGCAGGAGGTGGACAAGGAGAAGGAGGTGGACAAGGAGCAGGAGGTGGACAAGGAGCAGGAGGTGGACAAGGAGCAGGAGGTGGACAAGGAGCAGGAGGTGGACAAGGAGCAGGAGGTGGACAAGGAGCAGGAGGTGGACAAGGAGCAGGAGGTGGACAAGGAGCAGGAGGTGGACAAGGACGTGGTGAAGAAGAAGGAGGTGGAGAAGGAGCAGGAGGTGGAGAAGGGGCAGGAGGTGGAGAAGGAGCATGAGGGAGAAACTGAGCAGTAGGAAGACAAGGAGCAGGAGGTGGAGAAGGAGCAGGAGGAGGAGAAGGAGTAGAAGAAGGAGCAGGAGGTGGTGAATGAGCAGGAGTGGAGAAGTAGCAGGAGGTGGAGAAGGAGCAGGAGGAAGCAAGGAGCAGTCGGGCGAGAAGAAGCAGGAAGTGGACAAGGAGCAGGAAGTGGACAAGGAGCAGGATGTGGACAAGGAGCAGGATGTGGACAAGGAGCTGGATGTGGACAAGGAGCAGGATGTGGACAAGGAGCAGGAGGTGGACAAGAAGCAGGAGGTGGACAAGGAGCAGGAGGTGGACAAGAAGCAGGAGGAGGAGAAGGAGGTGGAGAAGAATCAATAGGTGGAGAAGGAGCAGGAGACGGAGATGGACCAGGAGGGGGAGTAGGAGAATGAGTTGGAGAAGAAGCAGGAGGAGGAGCTGGAGCAGGAGGAGAATCAGGAGCAGGAGGTGGAGAAGGAGCAGGAGGTGGAGAAGGAGCAGGAGGTGGAGAAGGAGCAGGAGGAGGAGAAGGAGCAGGATGAGGAGAAGGAGCAGGTGGAGGAGAAGGAGCAGGAGGTGGAGATGGAGCAGGAGTGACGGAGCAGCAGAAGAAGAAGGAGCAGGAGGAGGAGTACGAGCAGGAGGAGGAGAAGGAGCAGGAAGTGGAGAAGGCGTAAGATGAGGAGAAGGAGCAGGAGGTGGAGAAGGAGCAGGTGGTGGCGATGGAGCAGGAGTGGGGAAGGAGCAGGAGAAGAAGAAGGAGCAGGAGGAGGAGTTCGAGCAGGAGGAGAAGGAGCAGGAAGTGAAGAAGGAGCAGGAGAACATTAAGGAGCAGGAGGAGGAGTAGGAGCAGTTGGAGGAGAAGGAGCAGTTGGAGGAGAAGGAGCAGGAGTTGAGAAAGAGCAGGAGATCAAGAAGGAGCAGGAGGAGGAGTAGGAGCAGGAGGAGGAGAAGGAGCAGGAGGAGGAAGACAAGGAGCAAGTGGTGGAGAAGGAGCAAGAGGAGGAGAAGGAGGAGAGGAAGGAGCGGGAGGTGGTAAATGAGCAGCAGTGGAGAAGGAGCAGGAGGTGGAGAAGGAGCAGGAGGGCGAGAAGGAGCAGGAGGTGGACAAGGAGCAGGAGGCGGACAAGGAGCAGGAGGCGGACAAGGAGCTGAGGCGGACAAGGAGCAGGAGGCGGACAAGGAGCAGGAGGCTGCAAGAAAAATAGGGTGGTAATAGTAGGGGACTTTAACTTTCCCAACATTGACTGGGACAGCCATAGCATTAGGGGCTTGGATGGAGAGAAATTTGTTGAGTGTATTCAGGAGGAATTTCTCAGTCAGTATGTGGATGGCCCGACTAGAGAGGGGGCAAAACTTGACCTCCTCTTGAGAAACAAGGAAGGGCAGGTGACAGAAGTGTTGGTGAGGGATCACTTTGGGACAGGTGATCATAATTCCATTAGTTTTAAGATAGCTATGGAGAAGGATAGGTCTGACCCAAAAGTTAAAATTCTAAATTGGGGAAAGGCCAATTTTGATGGTATTAGACAGGAACTTTCAGAAGTTGATTGGGAGAGTCTGTTGGCAGGCAAAGGGACGTCTGGTAAGTGGGAGGCTTTCAAAAGTGTGTTAACCAGGGTTCAGGGTAAGCACATTCCTTATAAAGTGAAGGGCAAGGCTGGTAGAAGTAGGGAACCTTGGATGACTCGGGAGATTGAGGCACTAGTCAAAAAGAAGAAGGAGGCATATGACATGCATAGGCAGCTGGGATCAAGTGGATCCCTTGAAGAGTATAGAGATTGCCGGAGTCGAGTTAAGAGAGAAATCAGGAGGGCAAAAAGGGGATATGAGATTGCTATGGCAGATCAGGCAAAGGTGAATCCAAAGAGCTTCTACAAATACATCAAGGGCAAAAGGGTAACTAGGGAGAGAGTAGGGCCTCTTAAGGATCAACAAGGTCATCTATGTGCGGAACCACAAGAAATGGGTGAGATCCTGAATGAATATTTCACATCGGTATTTACGGTTGAGAAAGGCATGGATGTTAGGGAACTTGGGGAAATAAATAGTGATGTCTTGAGGAGTGTACATATTACAGAGAGGGAGGTGCTGGAAGTCTTAACGCGCATCAAGGTAGATAAATCTCCGGGACCTGATGAAATGTATCCCAGGACGTTATGGGAGGTTAGGGAGGAAATTGCGGGTCCCCTAGCAGAGATATTTGAATCATCCACCGCTACAGGTGAGGTGCCTGAAGATTGGAGGGTAGCAAATGTTGTGCCTTTGTTTAAGAAGGGCGGCAGGGAAAAGCCTGGGAACTACAGACCAGTGAGCCTGACATCTGTAGTGGGTAAGTTGTTAGAGGGTATTCTGAGGGACAGGATCTACAGGCATTTGGAGAGGCAGGGACTAATTAGGAACAGTCAGCATGGTTTTGTGAGAGGAAAATCATGTCTCACGAATTTGATTGAGTTTTTTGAAGGGGTAACCAAGAAGATAGATGAGGGCTGTGCAGTAGACGTGGTCTACATGGACTTCAGCAAAGCATTTGACAAGGTACCGCATGGTAGGTTGTTGCATAAGGTTAAATCTCATGGGATCCAAGGTGAGGTAGCCAATTGGATACAAAATTGGCTTGACGACAGAAGACAGAGGGTGGTTGTAGAGGGTTGTTTTTCAAACTGGATGCCTGTGTCCAGCGGTGTGCCTCAGGGATCGGTGCTGGGTCCGCTGTTATTTGTTATTTATATTAATGATTTGGATGAGAATTTAGGAGGCATGGTTAGTAAGTTTGCAGATGACACCAAGATTGGTGGCATTGTGGACAGTGAAGAAGGTTATCTGGGATTGCAACGGGATCTTGATCAATTGGGCCAGTGGGCCGATGAATGGCAGATGGAGTTTAATTTAGATAAATGTGAGGTGATGCATTTTGGTAGATCGAATCGGGCCAGGACCTACTCCGTTAATGGTAGGGCCTTGGGGAGAGTTATAGAACAAAGAGATCTAGGAGTACAGATTCATAGCTCCTTGAAAGTGGAGTCACAGGTGGATAGGGTGGTGAAGAAGGCATTCAGCATGCTTGGTTTCATTGGTCAGAACATTGAATGCAGGAGTTGGGATGTCTTGTTGAAGTTGTACAGGGCATTGGTGAGGCCACACTTGGAGTACTGTGTACAGTTCTGGTCACCCTATTATAGAAAGGATATTATTAAACTAGAAAGAGTGCAGAAAAGATTTACTAGGATGCTACCGGGACTTGATGGTTTGACTTACAGGGAGAGGTTAGACAGACTGGGACTTTTTTCCCTGGAGAGTAGGAGGTTAAGGGGTGATCTTATAGAAGTCTATAAAATAATGAGGGGCATAGATAAGGTCGATAGTCAAAATCTTTTCCCAAAGGTAGGGGAGTCTATAACGAGGGGGCACAGATTTAAGGTGAGAGGGGAGAGATACAAAAGGGTCCAGAGGGGCAATTTTTTCACTCAAAGGGTGGTGAGTGTCTGGAACGAGCTGCCAGAGGCAGTAGTAGAGGCGGGTACAATTTTGTCTTTTAAAAAGCATTTGGACAGTTACATGGGTAAGATGGGTATAGAGGGATATGGGCCAAGTGCAGGCAATTCGGACTAGCTTAGTGGTATAAACTGGGCGACATGGACATGTTGGGCCGAAGGGCCTGTTTCCATGTTGTAACTTCTATGATTCTATGAGGCGGACAAGGAGCAGGAGGCGGACAAGGAGCAGGAGGCGGACAAGGAGCAGGAGGCGGACAAGGAGCAGGAGGCGGAGGAGGAGGACGAGCAGGAGATGGAGCAGGAGCTGGAGATGGAGCACGAGAAGGAGAAGGAGCAGGAGGTGGAGAAGGCGCAAGATGAGAAGGAGCAGGAAGGAGGAGAAGGAGCAGGAAGGAGGAGAAGGAGCAGGAGGGGGAGAAGGAGCAGGAGGGGGAGAAGGAGCAGGAGGAGGAGAAGGAGCAGGAGGAGGAGGTTGAGCAGGAGGATGAGTAACAGCAGGAGGAAGTTGAGAAGGAGGTGGAGATGGAGCTGGAGGTGGAGAAGGAGCAGGAGGAGGAGATGGAGCAGGATGTAGAGAATGAGCAGGAGGTGGAGAATGAGCAAAAGGTGGAGAAGGGGCAGGAGGAGGAGTTTGAGCAGGACGTGGAGAAGCAGCAGGAGGAGGAGGTTGAGCAGGAGGATGAGAAGGAGAAGGAGGAGACTGAGTAGGAAGTGGAGAAAGTGCATGAGGTGGAGAATGAGCATGAGGAGGAGAATGAGCAGGAGGTGGTGAAGGAGCAGGAGAGTGAGAAGGAGCAGGAGGTGGAGAAGGAGATGGAGGAGGAGATGGAATAGGAGGAGCAGGTTCAGCAGGAGGAGGTGAAGCAGCAGGAATAGTTTGAGCAGGAGGAAGAGAAGGAGCAGGAGGAGGAGGTTAAGCAGGAGGTGCAGAAGGAGCAGGAGGAGGAGAGGGAGCAGGAGGAGGAAGAGGAGAAGGAGTAGGAAGCGGGGAAGGAGCAGGACGAAGAGAAGATGCAGGAGGTGGAGAAGGAGCAGGAGGATGAGAAGGAGCAGGAGGATGAGAAGGAGCAGGAGGATGAGAAGGAGCAGGAGGGGAGAAGGAGCAGGAGAGGGAGAATGAGCAGGAGAGGGAGAAGGAGCAGGAGAGGGAGAAGGAGCAGGAGAGGGAGCAGGAGAGGGAGAAGGAGCAGGAGAGGGAGCAGGATGAGGAGGAGAAGGAGCAGGATGAGGAGGAGAAGGAGCAGGAGGAGGAGTAGCAGCAGGAGGAGGTAGAGAAGGATGTGGAGATGGAGCAGGGGGTGGAGAAGGAGGGCGAGAAGGAGCAGGAGGGTGAGAAGGAGCAGGAGGGCGAGAAGGAGCAGGAGGGCGAGAAGGAGCAGAAGGGCGAGAAGGAGCAGGAGGGCGAGAAGGAGCAGGAGGGCGAGAAGGAGCAGGAGGGCGAGAAGGAGCAGGAGGGCGAGAAGGAGCAGGAGGGCGAGAAGGAGCAGGAGGGCGAGAAGGAGCAGGAGGGCGAGCAGGAGCAGGAGGGCGAGAAGGAGCAGAGGGGGAGAAGGAGCAGAGGGGGAGAAGGAGCAGAGGGGGAGAAGGAGCAGGACGTGGAGAAGGGGCAGGAGGGGAAGAAGGAGCAAGAGGGGTCGAAGTATCAGGAGGCGAGAAGGAGCAGGATGAGGAGGTTGAGCAGGAAGAGAAGAAGGAGCAGGAGGTGGAGAAGGAGCAGGAGGAGGAGGTTGAGTAGGAGGAGGAGGTTGAGCAGATGGAGGAGAAGGAGCAGGAGGAGGCTGAGCAGGAGATGGAGACGGTGCATGAGGAGGAGAAGGAGGTGGAGGAGGAGAAGGAGCAGGAGGTGGAGAAGGAGCAGGAGTTGGAGAGGGAGCAGGACGTGGAGAGGGAGCAGGACGTGGAGAGGAAGCTGGAGGTGGAGAAGGAATAGGAGGAGCAGGTTGCGCAGGAGGAGGAGAAGGAGCAGGAGGAGGAGGTTAAGCAGGAGTTGGAGAAGGAGCAGGAGGTGCAGAAGGAGCAGGAGGAGGAGAAGGAGCAGGAGGAGGAGAAGGAGCAGGAGGTGGAGCAGGCGCAAGATGAGGAGAAGAGGCAGGAGGAGGAGAACGAGCAGGACGTGGAGAAGGAGCAGGAGGGGGAGAAGGAGCAGGAGGGAGACAAGGAGCAGGAGGGAGACAAGGAGCAGGAGGGAGACAAGGAGCAGGAGGGAGACAAGGAGCATGAGGGTGACAAGGAGCAGGAGGGAGACAAGGAGCACGAGGGAGACAAGGAGCAGGAGGGAGACAAGGAGCAGGAGGGAGACAAGGAGCAGGAGGGAGACAAGGAGCAGGAGGGAGACAAGGAGCAAAAGGTGGAGAAGCAGCAGGAGGAGGAGGTTGAGCAGGAGGAAGAGAAGGAGCAGGAGGAGGAGGTTAAGCAGGAGGTGCAGAAGGAGCAGGAGGAGGAGAGGGAGCAGGAGGAGGAAGAGGAGAAGGAGTAGGAAGCGGGGAAGGAGCAGGAGGATGAGAAGGAGCAGGAGGATGAGAAGGAGCAGGAGGATGAGAAGGAGCAGGAGGATGAGAAGGAGCAGGAGGGGAGAAGGAGCAGGAGGATGAGAAGGAGCAGGAGGGGAGAAGGAGCAGGAGAGGGAGAAGGAGCAGGAGAGGGAGAAGGAGCAGGAGAGGGAGAAGGAGCAGGAGAGGGAGCAGGAGTGGGAGAAGGAGCAGGAGAGGGAACAGGATGAGGAGGAGAAGGAGCAGGAGGAGGAGGAGAAGGAGCAGGAGGAGGAGTAGCAGCAGGAGGAGGTAGAGAAGGATGTGGAGATGGAGCAGGGGGTGGAGAAGGAGAAGGAGCAGGAGGGCGAGAAGCAGCAGGAGGGCGAGAAGGAGCAGGAGGGCGAGAAGGAGCAGGAGGGCGAGAAGGAGCAGGAGGGCGAGAAGGAGCAGGAGGGCGAGAAGGAGCAGGAGGGCGAGAAGGAGCAGAGGGGGAGAAGGAGCAGAGGGGGAGAAGGAGCAGAGGGGGAGAAGGAGCAGGACGTGGAGAAGGGGCAGGAGGGGAAGAAGGAGCAAGAGGGGTCGAAGTATCAGGAGGCGAGAAGGAGCAGGATGAGGAGGTTGAGCAGGAAGAGAAGAAGGAGCAGGAGGTGGAGAAGGAGCAGGAGGAGGAGGTTGAGTAGGAGGAGGAGGTTGAGCAGATGGAGGAGAAGGAGCAGGAGGGGGCTGAGCAGGAGATGGAGACGGTGCATGAGGAGGAGAAGGAGGTGGAGGAGGAGAAGGAGCAGGAGGTGGAGAAGGAGCAGGAGGTGGAGAGGGAGCAGGACGTGGAGAGGGAGCAGGACGTGGAGAGGAAGCTGGAGGTGGAGAAGGAATAGGAGGAGCAGGTTGAGCAGGAGGAGGAGAAGGAGCAGGAGGAGGAGGTTAAGCAGGAGTTGGAGAAGGAGCAGGAGGTGCAGAAGGAGCAGGAGGAGGAGAAGGAGCAGGAGGTGGAGCAGGCGCAAGATGAGGAGAAGAGGCAGGAGGTGGAGAACGAGCAGGACGTGGAGAAGGAGCAGGAGGGGGAGAAGGAGCAGGAGGGAGACAAGGAGCAGGAGGGAGACAAGGAGCAGGAGGGAGACAAGGAGCAGGAGGGAGACAAGGAGCAGGAGGGAGACAAGGAGCAGGAGGGAGACAAGGAGCAGGAGGGAGACAAGGAGCAGGAGGGAGACAAGGAGCAGGAGGGAGACAAGGAGCAGGAGGGAGACAAGGAGCAGGTGGAAGACAAGGAGCAGGAGGGAGACAAGGAGCAGGAGGGAGACAAGGAGCAGGAGGGAGACAAGGAGCAGGAGGTGGAGAAGGAGCAGAACGAGCAGAAGGAGGAGAAGGAGCAGGATGAGGCGAAGGAGCAGGTGGAGGAGAAGTAGAAGGAGGTGGAGAAGGAGCAGGAGGTGGACAAGGTGCGGGAGGAGGAGAAGGAGGTGGAGGAGGAGAATGAGCAGGAGGTGGAGAAGGCGCAAGATGAGGCGAAGGAGCAGGAGGTGGAGAATGAGACTGAGGTGGAGAAGGAGCAGGAGAAGGAGAAGGAGCAGGAGGTGAAGAAGGAGCAGCAGGTGGAGAAGGAGCAGCAGGTGGAGAAGGAGCAGGAGGGAGAAAAAGAGCAGGTGGAAGACAAGGAGCAAGTGGTGGAGAAGGAGCCAGACGAGGAGAAGGAGGAGAAGGAGCAGGAGGTGGTGAATGAGCACGAGTGGAGAAGGAGCAGGAGGTGGAGATGGAGCAGGAGGGCAGGAAGGAGCAGGAGGGCGAGAAGGAGCAGGAGGGAGACAAGGAGCAGGAGGGAGACAAGGAGCAGGAGGGAGACAAGGAGCAGGAGGGAGACAAGGAGCAGGTGGAAGACAAGGAGCAGGAGGCGGACAAGATGCAGGAGGTGGACAAGGAGCAGGAGGTGGACAAGGAGCAGGAGGTGGACAAGGAGCAGGATGTGGACAAGGAGCAGGAGGTGGACAAGGAGCAGGAGGTGGAAAAGGAGCAGGAAGAGGAGAAGGAGATGGATGAGGAGAAGGAGGGGGAGAAAGAGCAGGAGGGGGAGAAGGAGCAGGAGGTGGAAAAAGAGCAGGAGGAGGAGAAGGAGCAGGATGAGGAGAAGGAGCAGGTGGAGGAGAAGGAGCAGGAGGTGGAGATGGAGCAGGAGGTGGAGATGCAGCAGGAGTGAAGGAGCAGCAGAAGAAGAAGGAGCAGGAGGAGGAGTACGAGCAGGAGGAGGAGAAGGAGCAGGAAGTGGAGAAGGCGTAAGATGAGGAGAAGGAGCAGGAGGTGGAGAAGGAGCAGGTGGTGGCGATGGAGCAGGAGTGGGGAAGGAGCAGGGGAAGAAGAAGGAGCAGGATGAGGAGTTCGAGCAGGAGGAGAAGGAGCAGGAAGTGAAGAAGGAGCAGGAGAACATTAAGGAGCAGGAGGAGGAGTAGGAGCAGTTGGAGGAGAAGGAGCAGTTGGAGGAGAAGGAGCAGGAGTGGAGAAGGAGCAGGAGAACAAGAAGGAGCAGGAGGAGGAGTAGGAGCAGGAGGAGGAGAAGGAGCAGGAGGAGGAGAAGGAGCAGGAGGAGGAGAAGGAGCAGGAGGGAGAAAAAGAACACGAGGAAGAAAAGGAGCAAGTGGTGGAGAAGGAGCAAGAGGAGGAGAAGGAGGAGAGGAAGGAGCGGGAGGTGGTAAATGAGCAGCAGTGGAGAAGGAGCAGGAGGTAGAGAAGGAGAAGGAGGGCGAGAAGGAGCAGGAGGCGGACAAGGAGCAGGAGGCGGACAAGGAGCAGGAGGCGGACAAGGAGCAGGAGGCGGACAAGGAGTAGGAGGCGGTCAAGGAGCAGGAGGCGGAGGAGGAGGACGAGCAGGAGATGGAGCAGGAGCTGGAGATGGAGCACGAGAAGGAGAAGGAGCAGGAGGTGGAGAATGCGCAAGATGAGAAGGAGCAGGAAGGAGGAGAAGGAGCAGGAGGGGGAGAAGGAGCAGGAGGGGGAGAAGGAGCAGGAGGGGGAGAAGGAGCAGGAGGAGGAGAAGGAGCAGGAGGAGGAGGTTGAGCAGGAGGATGAGTAACAGCAGGAGGAAGTTGAGAAGGAGGTGGAGATGGAGCTGGAGGTGGAGAAGGAGCAGGAGGAGGAGATGGAGCAGGATGTGGAGAATGAGCAGGAGGTGGAGAATGAGCAAAAGGTGGAGAAGGGGCAGGAGGAGGAGTTTGAGCAGGACGTGGAGAAGCAGCAGGAGGAGGAGGTTGAGCAGGAGGAAGAGAAGGAGAAGGAGGAGACTGAGTAGGAAGTGGAAAAAGTGCATGAGGTGGAGAATGAGCATGAGGAGGAGAAGGAGCAGGAGGTGGTGAAGGAGCAGGAGGGTGAGAAGGAGCAGGAGGTGGAGAAGGAGATGGAGGTGGAGATGGAATAGGAGGAGCAGGTTCAGCAGGAGGAGGTGAAGCAGCAGGACTAGTTTGAGCAGGAGGAAGAGAAGGAGCAGGAGGAGGAGGTTAAGCAGGAGGTGCAGAAGGAGCAAGAGGAGGAGAGGGAGCAGGAGGAGGAAGAGGAGAAGGAGTAGGAAGCGGGGAAGGAGCAGGAGGATGAGAAGGAGCAGGAGGATGAGAAGGAGCAGGAGGATGAGAAGGAGCAGGAGGATGAGAAGGAGCAGGAGGGGAGAAGGAGCAGGAGGATGAGAAGGAGCAGGAGGGGTGAAGGAGCAGGAGAGGGAGAAGGAGCAGGAGAGGGAGAAGGAGCAGGAGAGGGAGAAGGAGCAGGAGAGGGAGAAGGAGCAGGAGAGGGAGCAGGAGTGGGAGAAGGAGCAGGAGAGGGAGCAGGATGAGGAGGAGAAGGAGCAGGAGGAGGAGGAGAAGGAGCAGGAGGAGGAGTAGCTGCAGGAGGGCGAGAAGGAGCAGGAGGGCGAGAAGGAGCAGGAGGGCGAGAAGGAGCAGGAGGGCGAGAAGGAGCAGGAGGGCGAGAAGGAGCAGGAGGGCGAGAAGGAGCAGGAGGGCGAGAAGGAGCAGGAGGGCGAGAAGGAGCAGGAGGGCGAGAAGGAGCAGGAGGGCGAGAAGCAGCAGGAGGGCGAGAAGGAGCAGGAGGGCGAGAAGGAGCAGGAGGGCGAGAAGGAGCAGGAGGGCGAGAAGGAGCAGGAGGGCGAGAAGGAGCAGGAGGGCGAGAAGGAGCAGAGGGGGAGAAGGAGCAGAGGGGGAGAAGGAGCAGAGGGGGAGAAGGAGCTGGACGTGGAGAAGGGGCAGGAGGTGGAGAAGGAGCAGGAGGATGAGAAGGAGCAGGAGGATGAGAAGGAGCAGGAGGATGAGAAGGAGCAGGAGGGGAGAAGGAGCAGGAGAGGGAGAATGAGCAGGAGAGGGAGAAGGAGCAGGAGAGGGAGAAGGAGCAGGAGAGGGAGCAGGAGAGGGAGAAGGAGCAGGAGAGGGAGCAGGATGAGGAGGAGAAGGAGCAGGATGAGGAGGAGAAGGAGCAGGAGGAGGAGTAGCAGCAGGAGGAGGTAGAGAAGGATGTGGAGATGTAGCAGGGGGTGGAGAAGGAGGGCGAGAAGGAGCAGGAGGGTGAGAAGGAGCAGGAGGGCGAGAAGGAGCAGGAGGGCGAGAAGGAGCAGGAGGGCGAGAAGGAGCAGGAGGGCGAGAAGGAGCAGGAGGGCGAGAAGGAGCAGGAGGGCGAGAAGGAGCAGGAGGGCGAGAAGGAGCAGGAGGGCGAGAAGGAGCAGGAGGGCGAGAAGGAGCAGAGGGGGAGAAGGAGCAGAGGGGGAGAAGGAGTAGGACGTGGAGAAGGGGCAGGAGGGGAAGAAGGAGCAAGAGGGGTCGACGTATCAGGAGGCGAGAAGGAGCAGGATGAGGAGGTTGAGCAGGAAGAGAAGAAGGAGCAGGAGGTGGAGAAGGAGCAGGAGGAGGAGGTTGAGTAGGAGGAGGAGGTTGAGCAGATGGAGGAGAAGGAGCAGGAGGAGGCTGAGCAGGAGATGGAGACGGTGCATGAAGAGGAGAAGGAGGTGGAGGAGGAGAAGGAGCAGGAGGTGGAGAAGGAGCAGGAGGTGGAGAGGGAGCAGGACGTGGAGAGGGAGCAGGACGTGGAGAGGGAGCAGGACGTGGAGAGGGAGCAGGACGTGGAGAGGGAGCTGGAGGTGGAGAAGGAATAGGAGGAGCAGGTTGAGCAGGAGGAGGAGAAGGAGCAGGAGGAGGAGGTTAAGCAGGAGTTGGAGAAGGAGCAGGAGGTGCAGAAGGAGCAGGAGGAGGAGAAGGAGCAGGAGGTGGAGCAGGCGCAAGATGAGGAGAAGAGGCAGGAGGTGGAGAACGAGCAGGACGTGGAGAAGGAGCAGGAGGGGGAGAAGGAGCAGGAGGGAGACAAGGAGCAGGAGGGAGACAAGGAGCAGGAGGGAGACAAGGAGCAGGATGGAGACAAGGAGCAGGAGGGAGACAAGGAGCAGGAGGGAGACAAGGAGCAGGAGGCGGACAAGGAGAAGGAGGCGGACAAGGAGCAGGAGGCGGGAAAGGAGCAGGAGGCGGGAAAGGAGCAGGAGGCAGACAAGGAGCAGGAGGCTGACAAGGAGCAGGAGAAGGACAAGGAGCAGGAGAAGGACAAGGAGCAGGAGGCGGACAAGGAGCTGGAGGCGGACAAGGAGCAGGAGGCGGACAAGGAGCAGGAGGCGGACAAGGAGCAGGAGGCGGACAATGAGCAGGAGGCGGGAAAGGAGCAGGAGGCGGGAAAGGAGCAGGAGGCAGACAAGGAGCAGGAGGCGGACAAGGAGCAGGAGGCGGACAAGGATCAGGAGAAGGACAAGGAGCAGGAGGCGGACAAGGAGCTGGAGGCGGACAAGGAGCAGGAGGCGGACAAGGAGCAGGAGGCGGTCAAGGAGCAGGAGGCGGACAAGGAGCAGGAGGCGTAGGAGGAGGACGAGCAGGAGATGGAGCAGGAGCTGGAGATGGAGCACGAGAAGGAGAAGGAGCAGGAGGTGGAGAAGGCGCAAGATGAGAAGGAGCAGGAAGGAGGAGAAGGAGCAGGAGTGGGAGAAGGAGCATGAGGGGGAGAAGGAGCAGGAGGAGGAGGTTGAGCAGGAGGATGAGTAACAGCAGGAGGAGGTTGAGAAGGAGGTGGAGATGGAGCAGGAGGTGGAGAAGGAGCAGGAGGGTGAGAAGGAGATGGAGGTGGAGAAGGAGATGGAGGTGGAGAAGGAGATGGAGGTGGAGAAGGAGATGGAGGTGGAGATGGAATAGGAGGAGCAGGTTCAGCAGGAGGAGGTGAAGCAGCAGGACTAGTTTGAGCAGGAGGAAGAGAAGGAGCAGGAGGAGGAGGTTAAGCAGGAGGTGCAGAAGGAGCAGGAGAAGGAGAGGGAGCAGGAGGAGGAAGAGGAGAAGGAGTAGGAAGCGGGGAAGGAGCAGGACGAAGAGAAGATGGAGGACGAGGAGAAGGAGCAGGAGGGGGAGAAGGAGCAGGAGGATGAGAAGGAGCAGGAGGATGAGAAGGAGCAGGAGGGGAGAAGGAGCAGGAGAGGGAGAAGGAGCAGGATGAGGGGGTTGAGCAGGAGGAGGAGAAGGAGCAGGAGGAGGAGAAGCAGCAGGAGGAGGTAGAGAAGGATGTGGAGATTGAGCACGAGGTGGAGAAGGAGCAGGAGGGCGAGAAGGAGCAGGAGGGCGAGAAGGAGCAGAAGGTGGAGAAGGAGCAGGAGGGCGAGAAGGAGCAGCAGGGCGAGAAGGAGCAGGAGGGCGAGAAGGAGCAGGAGGGCGAGAAGGAGCAGGAGGGCGAGAAGGAGCAGGAGGCCGAGAAGGAGCAGGAGGGCGAGAAGGAGCAGGAGGGCGAGAAGGAGCAGGAGGGCGAGAAGGAGCAGGAGGGCGAGAAGGAGCAGGAGGGCGAGAAGGAGCAGGAGGGCGAGAAGGAGCAGAGGGGGAGAAGGAGCAGAGGGTGAGAAGGAGCAGGACGTGGAGAATGGTCAGGAGGGGAAGAAGGAGCAACAGGGGTCGAAGTATCAGGAAGCGAGAAGGAGCAGGATGAGGAGGTTGAGCAGGAAGAGAAGAAGGAGCAGGGGGTGGAGATGGAGCAGGAGGAGGAGGTTGAGTCGGAGGAGGAGGTTGAGCAGATGGAGGAGAAGGAGCAGGAGGTGGAGAATGAGCAGCAGGTGGAGAATGAGCAAGAGGTGGAGAAGGAGCAAGAGGAGGACGTTCAGCAGGAGGTGGAGAAGGAGCAGGTGGAGGAGTTTGGGCAGGAGGTGGAGATGGAGCAGGAGGATGAGGTTGAAAAGGAGGAGGAGGTTGAGCAGGAGGAGGAGAAGGAGCAGGAGAACGTTGAGGAGGAGGTGGAGAAGGAGCAGGTGGTGTAGAATGCGCAGGAGGTCGAGAATAAGCAAGAGTTGGAGAAGGAGCTGGAGGTGGAGGTTCAGCAGTAGGTGGAGAAGGAGCAGGAGAAGGAGGTTGAGCAGGAGGAGGAGAAGGAGCAGGAGGAGGCTGAGCAGGAGATGGAGACGGTGCATGAGAAGGAGAAGGAGGTGGAGGAGGAGGAGAAGGAGCAGGAGGTGAAGAAGGAGCAGGAGGAGGAGAAGGAGCAGGAGGAGGAGAAGGAGCAGGAGGAAGTTGAGCAGGAATTGGAGAAGGAGCAGGATTTGGAGAAGGAGCAGTAGGAGGAGAACAAGCAGGAGGTGGCGAAGGAGCTGGTGGTGGACAAGGAGCAGGAGGAGGTGGATCAGGAGGAGGAGGTGTTGCAGGAGGAGGACGTGGAGCTGGAGGTGGAGAAGGAGCAGGTGGAGCAGGAGGAGGATGTTGATCAGGAGGAGTAGAAGGAGTAGGAGGAGGTGAAGCAGAAGGTGGAAATGGAGCAGGAGGTGGAGGAGGAGGAGGAGGAGCAGGAGGTGAAGAAGGAGCAGGAGGAGGAGACGTAGCAGGAGCAGGAGAAGGAGCAGGAGGAGGAGAAGGAGCAGGAGGAGGAGAAGGAGCAGGAGGGGGAGAAGGAGCGGGAGGGGGAGAAGGAGCAGGAGGGGGAGAAGGAGCAGGAGGGGGAGAAGGAGCAGGAGTGGGAGAAGGAGCAGGAGGGGGAGAAGGAGCAGGAGGGGGAGAGGGAGCAGGACGTGGAGAGGGAGCAGGACGTGGAGAGGGAGCAGGACGTGGAGAGGGAGCAGGACGTGGAGAGGGAGCTGGAGGTGGAGAAGGAATAGGAGGAGCAGGTTGAGCAGGAGGAGGAGAAGGAGCAGGAGGAGGAGGTTAAGCAGGAGTTGGAGAAGGAGCAGGAGGTGCAGAAGGAGCAGGAGGAGGAGAAGGAGCAGGAGGTGGAGCAGGCGCAAGATGAGGAGAAGAGGCAGGAGGTGGAGAACGAGCAGGACGTGGAGAAGGAGCAGGAGGGGGAGAAGGAGAAGGAGGCGGACAAGGAGCAGGAGGCGGGAAAGGAGCAGGAGGCGGGAAAGGAGCAGGAGGCAGACAAGGAGCAGGAGGCTGACAAGGAGCAGGAGGCGGACAAGGAGCAGGAGAAGGACAAGGAGCAGGAGGCGGACAAGGAGCTGGAGGCGGACAAGGAGCAGGAGGCGGACAAGGAGCAGGAGGCGGACAAGGAGCAGGAGGCGGACAATGAGCAGGAGGCGGGAAAGGAGCAGGAGGCGGGAAAGGAGCAGGAGGCAGACAAGGAGCAGGAGGCGGACAAGGAGCAGGAGGCGGACAAGGATCAGGAGAAGGACAAGGAGCAGGAGGCGGACAAGGAGCTGGAGGCGGACAAGGAGCAGGAGGCGGACAAGGAGCAGGAGGCGGTCAAGGAGCAGGAGGCGGACAAGGAGCAGGAGGCGTAGGAGGAGGACGAGCAGGAGATGGAGCAGGAGCTGGAGATGGAGCACGAGAAGGAGAAGGAGCAGGAGGTGGAGAAGGCGCAAGATGAGAAGGAGCAGGAAGGAGGAGAAGGAGCAGGAGTGGGAGAAGGAGCATGAGGGGGAGAAGGAGCAGGAGGAGGAGGTTGAGCAGGAGGATGAGTAACAGCAGGAGGAGGTTGAGAAGGAGGTGGAGATGGAGCAGGAGGTGGAGAAGGAGCAGGAGGGTGAGAAGGAGATGGAGGTGGAGAAGGAGATGGAGGTGGAGAAGGAGATGGAGGTGGAGAAGGAGATGGAGGTGGAGATGGAATAGGAGGAGCAGGTTCAGCAGGAGGAGGTGAAGCAGCAGGACTAGTTTGAGCAGGAGGAAGAGAAGGAGCAGGAGGAGGAGGTTAAGCAGGAGGTGCAGAAGGAGCAGGAGAAGGAGAGGGAGCAGGAGGAGGAAGAGGAGAAGGAGTAGGAAGCGGGGAAGGAGCAGGACGAAGAGAAGATGGAGGACGAGGAGAAGGAGCAGGAGGGGGAGAAGGAGCAGGAGGATGAGAAGGAGCAGGAGGATGAGAAGGAGCAGGAGGGGAGAAGGAGCAGGAGAGGGAGAAGGAGCAGGATGAGGGGGTTGAGCAGGAGGAGGAGAAGGAGCAGGAGGAGGAGAAGCAGCAGGAGGAGGTAGAGAAGGATGTGGAGATTGAGCACGAGGTGGAGAAGGAGCAGGAGGGCGAGAAGGAGCAGGAGGGCGAGAAGGAGCAGAAGGTGGAGAAGGAGCAGGAGGGCGAGAAGGAGCAGCAGGGCGAGAAGGAGCAGGAGGGCGAGAAGGAGCAGGAGGGCGAGAAGGAGCAGGAGGGCGAGAAGGAGCAGGAGGCCGAGAAGGAGCAGGAGGGCGAGAAGGAGCAGGAGGGCGAGAAGGAGCAGGAGGGCGAGAAGGAGCAGGAGGGCGAGAAGGAGCAGGAGGGCGAGAAGGAGCAGGAGGGCGAGAAGGAGCAGAGGGGGAGAAGGAGCAGAGGGTGAGAAGGAGCAGGACGTGGAGAATGGTCAGGAGGGGAAGAAGGAGCAACAGGGGTCGAAGTATCAGGAAGCGAGAAGGAGCAGGATGAGGAGGTTGAGCAGGAAGAGAAGAAGGAGCAGGGGGTGGAGATGGAGCAGGAGGAGGAGGTTGAGTCGGAGGAGGAGGTTGAGCAGATGGAGGAGAAGGAGCAGGAGGTGGAGAATGAGCAGCAGGTGGAGAATGAGCAAGAGGTGGAGAAGGAGCAAGAGGAGGACGTTCAGCAGGAGGTGGAGAAGGAGCAGGTGGAGGAGTTTGGGCAGGAGGTGGAGATGGAGCAGGAGGATGAGGTTGAAAAGGAGGAGGAGGTTGAGCAGGAGGAGGAGAAGGAGCAGGAGAACGTTGAGGAGGAGGTGGAGAAGGAGCAGGTGGTGTAGAATGCGCAGGAGGTCGAGAATAAGCAAGAGTTGGAGAAGGAGCTGGAGGTGGAGGTTCAGCAGTAGGTGGAGAAGGAGCAGGAGAAGGAGGTTGAGCAGGAGGAGGAGAAGGAGCAGGAGGAGGCTGAGCAGGAGATGGAGACGGTGCATGAGAAGGAGAAGGAGGTGGAGGAGGAGGAGAAGGAGCAGGAGGTGAAGAAGGAGCAGGAGGAGGAGAAGGAGCAGGAGGAGGAGAAGGAGCAGGAGGAAGTTGAGCAGGAATTGGAGAAGGAGCAGGATTTGGAGAAGGAGCAGTAGGAGGAGAACAAGCAGGAGGTGGCGAAGGAGCTGGTGGTGGACAAGGAGCAGGAGGAGGTGGATCAGGAGGAGGAGGTGTTGCAGGAGGAGGACGTGGAGCTGGAGGTGGAGAAGGAGCAGGTGGAGCAGGAGGAGGATGTTGATCAGGAGGAGTAGAAGGAGTAGGAGGAGGTGAAGCAGAAGGTGGAAATGGAGCAGGAGGTGGAGGAGGAGGAGGAGGAGCAGGAGGTGAAGAAGGAGCAGGAGGAGGAGACGTAGCAGGAGCAGGAGAAGGAGCAGGAGGAGGAGAAGGAGCAGGAGGAGGAGAAGGAGCAGGAGGGGGAGAAGGAGCGGGAGGGGGAGAAGGAGCGGGAGGGGGAGAAGGAGCAGGAGGGGGAGAAGGAGCAGGAGGGGGAGAAGGAGCAGGAGTGGGAGAAGGAGCAGGAGGGGGAGAAGGAGCAGGAGGGGGAGAAGGAGCAGGAGGGGGAGAAGGAGCAGGAGGGTGAGAAGGAGCAGGAGGGGGAGAAGGAGCAGGAGGGGGAGATGGAGCAGGAGGAGGAGAAGGAGCAGGAGGGGGAGAAGGAGCAGGAGGGGGAGAAGGAGCAGGAGGGGGAGAAGGAGCAGGAGGGGGAGAAGGAGCAGGAGGGGGAGAAGGAGCAGGAGGGGGAGAAGGTGCAGGAGGGGGAGAAGGAGCAGGAGGGGGAGAAGGAGCAGGAGGGGGAGAAGGAGCAGGAGGGGGAGAAGGAGCAGGAGGAGGAGAAGGAGCAGGAGGAGGAGAAGGAGCAGGAGGTGGAGAAGGAGCAGGAGGAAGAGAAGGAGTAAGATGTGCAGAAGAAGCAGGAGGGGGACAAGGAGCAGGAGGGGTACATGGAGCAGGAGGCGGAGAAGGAGCAGGAGGGGGAGCAGGAGCACGAGGTGGAGAAGGAGCAGGAGGTGGAGAAGGAGATGGAGTTGGAGAATAAGCAGGAGGAGGAGCTTGAGCAGGAGTGGGAGAAGGAGTAGGAGATGGAGCAGGAGGAGGTTGAGCAGGAGATGGAGAAGGAGCAGGAGGTGGAGAATGAGCCCGACGTAGAGAAGGAGCCGAGGGTGGAGAAGAACCAGAAATGGAGATGGAGTCGGAGGTGGAGAAGGGGCAGGAGGGGAAGAAGGAGCTGAAGGAGGAGAAGGAACAGGAGGAAGAGAAGTAACAGGAGGGGGAGAAGGAGCAGGAGGGGGAGAAGGAGCAGGAGGGGGAGAAGGAGCAGGAGGGGGAGAAGGAGCAGGAGGGGGAGAAGGAGCAGGAGGGGGAGAAGGAGCAGGAGGGGGAGAAGGAGCAGGAGGTGGAGAAGGAGCATGAGGTGGAGAAGGAGCAGGAGGAGGATGTTGAGCAGGAGGAGTAGAAGGAGCAGGAGGTGGAGGAGGAGGAGGAGCAGGAGGTGAAGAAGGAGCAGGAGGAGGAGACGTAGCAAGAGTAGGAGAAGGAGCAGGAGTAGGAGAAGGAGCAGGAGGAGGAGAAGGAGCAGGAGGAGGAGAAGGAGCAGGAGGAGGAGAAGGAGCAAGACGAGGAGAAGGAGCAGGAGGAGGAGAAGGAGCAGGAGGAGGAGAAGGAGCAGGAGGGGGAGAAGGAGCAGGAGGGGGAGAAGGAGCAGGAGGGGGAGAAGGAGCAGGGGGGTGAGAAGGAGCAGGAGGGGGAGAAGGAGCAGGAGGGGGAGAAGGAGCAGGAGGTGGAGAAGGAGCAGGAGGAGGAGAAGGAGCAGGAGGGGGAGAAGGAGCAGGAGGGGGAGAAGGAGCAGGAGTGGGAGAAGGAGCAGGAGGGGGAGAAGGAGCAGGAGGGGGAGAAGGAGCAGGATGGGGAGAAGGAGCAGGAGGGGGAGAAGGAGCAGGAGGGGGTGAAGGAGCAGGAGGGGGAGAAGGAGCAGGAGGGGGAGAAGGAGCAGTAGGGGGAGAAGGAGCAGGAGGAGGAGAAGGAGCAGGAGGGGGAGAAGGAGCAGGAGGGGGAGAAGGAGCAGGAGGGGGAGAAGGAGTAGGAGGGGGAGAAGGAGCAGGAAGGGGAGAAGGAGCAGGAGGGGGAGAAGGAGCAGGAGGGGGAGAAGGAGCAGGAGGGGGAGAAGGAGCAGGAGGTGGAGAAGGAGCATGAGGTGGAGAAGGAGCAGGAGGTGGAGAAGGAGTAGGAGGAGGATGTTGAGCAGGAGGAGTAGAAGGAGCAGGAGGTGGAGGAGGAGGAGCAGGAGGTGAAGAAGGAGCAGGCGGAGGAGACGTAGCAAGAGTAGGAGAAGGAGCAGGAGTAGGAGAAGGAGCAGGAGGAGGAGAAGGAGCAGGAGGAGGAGAAGGAGCAGGAGGAGGAGAAGGAGCAAGACGAGGAGAAGGAGCAGGAGGAGGAGAAGGAGATGGAAGAGGAGAAGGAGCAGGAGGGGGAGAAGGAGCAGGAGGGGGAGAAGGAGCAGGAGGGGGAGAAGGAGCAGAAGGGGGAGAAGGAGCAGGAGGGGGAGAAGGAGCAGGAGGTGGAGAAGGAGCAGGAGGTGGAGATGGAGCAGGATTGGAGAAGGAGCAGGAGGAGGAAAAGCAGCAGGAGGAGGAGAAGCAGCAGGAGGAGGAGAAGCAGCAGGAGGAGGAGAAGCAGCAGGAGGAGGAGAAGCAGCAGGAGGAGGAGAAGCAGCAGGAGGAGGAGGTGGAGCATGAGGAGGAGGTGCAGCAGGAGGAGGAGAAGCAGCAGGAGGAGGAGGTTGAGCAGGACGAGGATGTGGAGCAGGACGAGGAGGTGCAGCAGGAGGAGGAGGTTGAGCAGGAGGAGGAGGTTGAGCAGGAGGAGGAGGTTGAGCAGGAGGAGATGAAGGAGCAGCAGGAGGTTGAGCAGGAGGTAGAATAGGGGGAGGAGATGGAGCAGGGGGAGGATGAGCAGGGGGTGGAGAAGGAGTAGGAGGTGTAGAATTAGCAGCATGAGGGGAAGGAGCAGGAGGAAAAGAAGGAGAAGGACGTGGCGAAGGAGCAGGAGGAGGAGGTGGAGCAGGAGGAGGAGGTGGAGCAGGAGGAGGAGGTGGAGCAGGAGGAGGAGGTGGAGCAGGAGGAGGAGGAGAAGGAGCTGGAGGGGGAGAAGGAGCTGGAGGGGGAGAAGGAGCTGGAGGGGGAGAAGGAGCTGGAGGGGGAGAAGGAGCTGGAGGGGGAGAAGGAGCAGGAGGGGGAGAAGGAGCAGGAGCAGAAGGGGGAGAAGCAGCAGGAGGGGGAGAAGGAGCAGGAGGGGGAGAAGGAGCAGGAGGAGGAGGAGGAGCAGGAGGAGGAGAAGGAGCAGGAGGAGGAGAAGGTGCAGGAGCAGGAGCAGGAGGAGAAGGAGCAGGAGGGGAGCAGGAGCACAAGGCGGAGCAAGAGCAGGAGGTGGAGAAGGAGCAGGAGGTGGAGAAGGAGCAGGCGGTGGAGAAGGAGCAGGCGGTGGAGAAGGAGCAGGCGGTGGAGAAGGAGCAGGCGGTGGAGAAGGAGCAGACGGTGCAGAAGTAGCTGGAGGAGGAGAAGGAGCTGGAGGAGGAGAAGGAGCTGGAGGAGGAGAAGGAGCAGGAGGAGGAGAAGGAGCAGGAGGTGGAGAAGGAGCAGGAGGAAGAGAAGTAGTATGTTGTGCAGAAGAAGCAGGAGGGGGACAAGGAGCAGGAGGGGTACATGGAGCAGGAGGCGGAGAAGGAGCAAGAGAGGGAGCAGGAGCACGAGGTGGAGAAGGAGCAGGAGGTGGAGAAGGAGATGGAGTTGGAGAATAAGCAGGAGGATGAGCTTTAGCAGGAGTGGGAGAAGGATTAGGAGATGGAGCAGGAGGAGGTTGAGCAGGAGATGTAGAAGGAGCAGGAGGTGGAGAATGAGCCCGGCGTAAAGAAGGAGCCGAGGGTGGAGAAGGAGCCAGAGTTGGAGATGGAGATGGAGCCGGAGGTGGAGAAGGGGTAGGAGGGGAAGAAGGAGCTGAAGGAGGAGAAGGAACATGAGGAAGAGAAGTAACAGGAGGAGGAGAAGGAGCACGAGGTGAAGCAGGAGGTGGAGAAGTAACAGGAGGAGGAGAAGGAGCACGAGGTGGAGCAGGAGGTGGAGAAGTAACAGGAGGAGGAGAAGGAGCACGAGGTGGAGCAGGAGGTGGAGAAGGAGCAGATGGAGGAGAACAAGCAGGAGGTGGCGAAGGAGGATGTTGATCAGGAGGAGTAGAAGGAGCAGGAGGAGGTGGATCAAGAGGAGGATGTGTTGCAGGTGGAGGAGGTGGAGCTGGAGGAGGATGTTGATCAGGAGGAGTAGAAGGAGCAGGAGTAGGTTGAGCAGGAGGTGGAGCAGGAGGGGGAGAAGGAGCAGGAGGGGGGAAGGAGCAGGAGGGGGAGAAGGAGCAGGAGGGGGAGAAGGAGCAGGAGGGGGAGAAGGAGCAGGAGGGGGAGAAGGAGCAGGAGGGGGAGAAGGAGCAGGAGGGGGAGAAGGAGCAGGAGGGGGAGCAGGAGCAGGAGGGGGAGCAGGAGGGGGACAAGGAGCAGGAGCAGGAGTGGGACAAGGAGCAGGAGCAGGAGGGGGACAAGGAGCAGGAGCAGGAGGGGGACAAGGAGCAGGAGCAGGAGGGGGACAAGGAGCAGGAGGGGGACAAGGAGCAGGAGCAGGAGGGGGAGAAGGAGCAGGAGCAGGAGGGTGACAAGGAGCAGGAGCAGGACGGTGACAAGGAGCAGGAGCAGGAGGGTGACAAGGAGCAGGAGCACGAGGGGGACAAGGAGCAGGAGCAGGAGGGGGACAAGGAGCAGGAGCAGGAGGGGGACAAGGAGCAGGAGCAGGAGGGGGACAAGGAGCAGGAGCAGGAGGGGGACAAGGAGCAGGAGCAGGAGGGGGACAACGAGCCGCAGGGGGATAAGGAGCAGGAGGGGGACAAGGAGCAGGAGGGGGTCAAGGAGCAGGAGGGGGACAAGGAGCTGGAGGGGGACAAGGAGCAGGAGGGGGACAAGGAGCAGGAGGGGGACAAGGAGCAGGAGGGGGACAAGGAGCAGGAGGGGGACAAGGAGCAGGAGGGGGACAAGGAGCAGGAGGGGGACAAGGAGCAGGAGGGGGACAAGGAGCAGGAGGGGGACAAGGAGCTGGAGGGGGACAAGGAGCAGGAGGGGGACAAGGAGCAGGAGGGGGACAAGGAGCAGGAGGGGGACAAGGAGCAGGAGGGGTACAAGGAGCAGGAGGGGGACTAGGAGCTGGAGGGGGACAAGGAGCAGGAGGGGGACAAGGAGCAGGAGGGGGACAAGGAGCAGGAGTGGGACAAGGAGCAGGAGGGGGACAAGGAGCAGGAGGGGGACAAGGAGCAGGAGGGGGACAAGGAGCAGGAGGGGGACAAGGAGCAGGAGGGGGACAAGGAGCAGGAGGGGGACAAGGAGCAGGAGGGGGACAAGGAGCAGGAGGGGTACAAGGAGCAGGAGGGGGACAAGGAGCAGGAGGTGGACAAGGAGGAGGAGGTGGACAAGGAACAGGAGGTGGACAAGGAGCAGGAGGTGGACAAGGAGCAGGAGGTTGACAAGGAGCAGGACGTTGACAAGGAGCAGGAGGTTGACAAGGAGCAGGACGTTGACAAGAGCAGGAGGTTGACAAGTAGCAGGAGGTTGACAAGGAGCAGGAGGTTGACAAGGAGCAGGAGGTTGACAAGGAGCAGGAGGTTGACAAGGAGCAGGAGGAGGAGAAGGAGGTGGAGGAGGAGAAGGTGGTGGAGAAGGAGCGGGAGTTGGAGAATGCGCAATCGGTGGAGAAGGAGCAGGAGGCGGAGAAGGAGCAGCAGGCGGAGAAGGAGCAGGAGGCGGAGAAGGAGCAGGAGGCGGAGAAGGAGCAGGAGGCGGAGAAGGAGCAGGAGGAGGAGAAGGAGCAGGAGGCGGAGAAGGAGAAGGAGGAGGAGCTTGAGCAGGAGTGGGAGAAGGAGCAGGAGGTGGAGAATTAGCCGCACGTCGAGAAGGAGCCGAGGGTGGAGAAGGAGCCGGAGATGGAGATGGAGCCGGAGGTGGAGAGTGGGCAGGAGGAGAAGAAGGAGCTGAAGGAGGAGAAGGAACAGGAGGAAGAGAAGTAACAGGAGGAGGAGAAGGAGCACGAGGTGGAGAAGGAAGTGGAGAATGAGCAGGAGGAGGAGGTGGAGAAGGCGGATGAGGTGGAGCAGGAGGTGAAGAAGGGGCAGGAGGAGGAGGTGGAGCAGGAAGTGGAGAATTAGCAGGAGGAGGAGGTGGAGCAGGCGGTGGAGAAGGAGGTGGAGGTGGAGCAGGAGGTGAAGAAGGGGCAGGAAGGGGAGGAGGAGGAGAAGGAGCAGGAGGTGGAGATGGAGCAGGATTGGAGAAGCAGCAGGAGGAGGAGAAGCAGCAGGAGGAGGAGAAGCAGCAGGAGGAGGAGAAGCAGCATGAGGAGGAGAAGCAGCAGGAGGAGGAGAAGCAGCATGAGGAGGAGAAGCAGCAGGAGGAGGAGAAGCAGCAGGAGGAGGAGAAGCAGCAGGAGGAGGAGAAGCAGCAGGAGGAGGAGAAGCAGCAGGAGGAGGAGAAGCAGCAGGAGGAGGAGGTGGAGCATGAGGAGGAGGTGGAGCATGAGGAGGAGGTGGAGCATGAGGAGGATGTTGAGCATGAGGAGGATGTTGAGCAGGAGGAGGTGAAGGAGCAGCAGGAGGTTGAGCAGGAGGTAGAGTTGGAGGAGGAGATGGAGCAGGGGGAGGATGAGCAGGAGGTTTAGAAGGAGTAGGAGGTGTAGAATTAGCAGCATGAGGAGACGGAGCAGGAGGAGAAGAAGGAGAAGGAAGTCTCGAATGAGCAGTCGGGGGAGAAGGAGCAGGAGCAGCAGGTGGACCAGGAGGAGGAGGTGGAGCAGGAGGTGGAGAAGGAGCAGGGGGAGGAGGTGGAGCAGGAGGAGGATGTTCATCAGGAGGAGGAGAAGGAGCAGGAGGCTAAGAAGGAGCAGGAGGGGGAGAAGGAGCAGGAGGGGGAGAAGGAGCAGGAGTGGGAGAAGCAGCAGGAGGGGGAGAAGGAGCAGGAGGGGGAGAAGGAGTAGGAGGGGGAGATGGAGCAGGATTGGAGAAGCAGCAGGAGGAGGAGAAGGAGCAGGAGGAGGAGAAGCAGCAGGAGGAGGAGAAGCAGCAGGAGGGGGAGCAGGAGCACGAGGTGGAGAAGGAGCAGGAGGTGGAGAAGGAGATGGAGTTGGAGAATAAGCAGGAGGAGGAGCTTGAGCAGGAGTGGGAGAAGGAGTTGGAGATGGAGCAGGAGGAGGTTGAGCAGGAGATGGAGAAGGAGCAGGAGGTGGAGAATGAGCCCGACGTAGAGAAGGAGCCGAGGGTGGAGAAGGAGCCAGAGATGGAGATGGAGCCGGAGGTGGAGAAGGGGCAGGAGGGGAAGAAGGAGCTGAAGGAGGAGAAGGAACAGGAGGAAGAGAAGTAACAGGAGGAGGAGAAGGAGCACGAGGTGAAGAAGGAAGTGGAGAATGAGCAGGAGGAGGAGGTGCAGCAGGAGGTGGAGAAGGCGGAGGAGGTGGAGCAGGAGGTGAAGAAGGGGCAGGAGGAGGAGGTGGAGCAGGAAGTGGAGAATGAGCAGGAGGAGGAGGTGGAGCAGGAGGTGGAGAAGGAGGAGGAGGTGGAGAAGGAGCAGGAGGAAGAGAAGTCGTTGGATGTGCAGAAGAAGCAGGAGGGGGACAAGGAGCAGGAGGGGGACATGGAGCAGGAGGGGGACATGGAGCAGGAGGAGGACATGGAGCAGGAGGGGGACATGGAGCAGGAGGCGGAGAAGGAGCAGGAGGGGGAGCAGGAGCACGAGGTGGAGAAGGAGCAGGAGGTGCAGAAGGAGAAGGAGTTGGAGAATAAGCAGGAGGAGGAGCTTGAGCAGGAGTGGGAGAAGGAGCAGGAGATGTAGCAGGAGGAGATTGAGCAGGAGATGGAGAAGGAGCAGGAGGTGGAGAATGAACCCGACGTAGAGAAGGAGCCGAGGGTGGAGATGGAGCCGGAGGTGGAGAAGGGGCAGGAGGGGAAGAAGGAGCTGAAGGAGGAGAAGGAACAGGAGGAAGAGAAGTAACAGGAGGCTGAGAAGGAGCACGAGGTGAAGAAGGAAGTGGTGGAGAATGAGCAGGAGGAGGAGGTGGAGCAGGAGGTGGAGAAGGCGAATGAGGTGGAGCAGGAGGTGAAGAATGAGCAGGAGGAGGAGGTGGAGCAGGAGGTGGAGAAGGAGGAGGAGGTGGAGCAGGAGGTGAAGAAGTGGCAGGAGGAGGAGGTGGAGCAGGAAGTGGAGAATGAGCAGGAGGAGGAGGTGGAGCAGGAGGTGGAGAAGGAGGAGGAGGTGGAGCAGGAGGTGAAGAAGTGGCAGGAGGAGGAGGTGGAGCAGGAAGTGGAGAATGAGCAGGAGGAGGAGGTGGAGCAGGAGGTGGAGAAGGAGGAGGAGGTGGAGCAGGAGGTGAAGAAGGGGCAGGAAGGGGAGGAGGAGGAGAAGGAGCAGGAGGTGGAGATGGAGCAGGATTGGAGAAGGAGCAGGAGGAGAAGAAGGAACAGGAGGAGAAGAAGGAACAGGAGGAGGAGAAGCAGCAGGAGGAGGAGGTGGAGCAGGAGGAGGAGGTTTAGCAGGTGGAGGTGAAGGAGCAGCAGGAGGTTGAGCAGGAGGTAGAGTAGGAGGAGGAGATGGAGCAGGGGGAGGATGAGCAGGAGGTGGAGAAGGAGTAGGAGGTGTAGAATTAGCAGCATAAGGAGACGGAGCAGGAGGAGAAGAAGGAGAAGGAAGTCTCGAATGAGCAGTAGGGGGAGAAGGAGCAGGAGCAGCAGGTGGACCAGGAGGAGGAGGTGGAGCAGGAGGTGGAGAAGGAGCAGGGGGAGGAGGTGGAGCAGGAGGAGGATGTTCATCAGGAGGAGGAAAAGGAGCAGGAGGCTAAGAAGGAGCAGGAGGAAGTTGAGCAGGAATTGGAGAAGGAGCAGGAGGAGGAGAAGGAGTAGGAGGGGGAGAAGGAGCAGGAGGGGGAGAAGGAGCAGGAGGGGGAGAAGGAGCAGGAGGAGGAGAAGGAGCAGGAGGAGGAGAAGGAGCAGGAGGAGGAGAAGAAGCTGGAGGGGGAGAAGGAGCAGGAGGAGGAGAAGGAGCAGGAGGTGGAGAAGGAGCTGGAGGAGGAGAAGGAGCAGGAGGGGGAGAAGGAGCAGGAGGGGGAGAAGGAGCAGGACGGGGAGAAGGAGCAGGACGGGGAGAAGGAGCAGGACGGGGAGAAGGAGCAGGACGGGGAGAAGGAGCAGGACGGGGAGAAGTAGCAGGACGGGGAGAAGTAGCAGGACGGGGAGAAGGAGCAGGACGGGGAGAAGGAGCAGGACGGGGAGAAGGAGCAGGACGGGGAGAAGGAGCAGGACGGGGAGAAGGAGCAGGACGGGGAGAAGGAGCAGGACGGGGAGAAGGAGCAGGACGGGGAGAAGGAGCAGAACGGGGAGATGGAGCAGGACGGGGAGAAGGAGCAGGACGGGGACAAGGTGGAGGAGGTGGACAAGGTGGAGGAGGTGGACAAGGTGGAGGAGGTTGAAATGGATAAGGAGGTTGAAAAGGAGCAGGAGGAGGAGAAGGAGGTGGAGAAGGTGTTGGAGGAGGAGATGGAGCGGGAGTTGGAGAATACGCAATCGGTGGAGAAGGAGCAGGAGGCGGAGAAGGACCAGGACGGGGAGCAGGAGCACTCGGCGGAGAAAGAGAAGGATTAGGAGAAGGAGAAGGATTAGGAGAAGGAGCAGCAGTTGGAGAAGAAGCAGGAGTATGAGGTTGAGCAGGAGTACGAGAAGGAGCAGGAGGAGGTTGAGCAGGTGATGCAGAAGGTGACGGAGGTGCAGAAGGAGCCTGAGGTGGAGAAGGAGCCGGAGGTGGAGAAGGAGCCGGAGGTGGAGAAGGAGCCGGAGGTGGAGAAGGAGCCGGAGGTGGAGAAGGAGTAGGATGTGCAGAAGGAGCAGGAGGGGGACATGGAGCAGGAGGCGGAGAAGTATCAGGAGGGGGAGCAAGAGCAGGAGGTGGAGAAGGAGCAGGAGGTGGAGAAGGAGCAGGAGGTGGAGAAGGAGCAGGAGGTGGAGAAGGAGCAGGAGGTGGAGAAGGAGCAGGAGGTGGAGAAGGAGCAGGAGGTGGAGAAGGAGCAGGAGGTGGAGAAGGAGCAGGAGGTGGAGAAGGAGCAGGAGGTGGAGACGGAGCAGGAGGTGGAGAAGGAGCAGGAGATGGAGAAGGAGCAGGAGGTGGAGAAGGAGCAGGAGGTGGAGAAGGAGCAGGAGGTGGAGAAGGAGCAGGAGGTGGAGAATAAGCAGGAGGAGGAGCTTGAGCAGGAGTGGGAGAAGGAATAGGAGATGGAGCAGGATGAGGTTGAGCAGGAGATGGAGAAGGAGCCGGACTTAGAGAAGGAGCCGATGGTGGAGAAGGAGCCGGAGATGGAGATGGAGCCAGAGGTGGAGAGGGGGCAGGAGGAGAAGAAGGAGCTGAAGGAGGAGAAGGAACAGGAGGAAGAGAAGGAGCACGAGGTGAACAAGGAAGTGGAGAATGAGCAGGTGGAGGAGGTGGAGCAGGAGGTGGAGAAGGCGGATGAGGTGGAGCAGGAGGTGAAGAAGGGGCAGGAGGAGGAGGTGGATCAGGAAGTGGAGAATGAGCAGGAGGAGGAGGTGGAGCAGGAGGTGGAGAAGGAGGAGGAGGTGGAGCAGGAGGTGAAGAAGAGGCAGGAAGGGGAGGAGGAGGAGAAGGAGCAGGAGGTGGAGATGGAGCAGGATTGGAGAAGGAGCAGGAGGAGGAAAAGCAGCAGGAGGAGGAGAAGCAGCAGGAGGAGGAGAAGCAGCAGGAGGAGGAGAAGCAGCAGGAGGAGGAGAAGCAGCAGGAGGAGGAGGGGGAGCAGGAGGAGGAGGTGCAGCAGGAGGAGGAGAAGCAGCAGGAGGAGGAGGTTGAGCAGGACGAGGAGGTTGAGCAGGACGAGGAGGTGGAGCAGGACGAGGAGGTGCAGCAGGAGGAGGAGGTTGAGCAGGAGGAGGAGGTTGAGCAGGAGGAGGTTGAGCAGGAGGAGATGAAGGAGCAGCAGGAGGTTGAGCAGGAGGTAGAATAGGGGGAGGAGATGGAGCAGGGGGAGGATGAGCAGGAGGTGGAGAAGGAGTAGGAGGTGTAGAATTAGCAGCATGAGGAGAAGGAGCAGGAGGAGAAGAAGGAGAAGGAAGTGGCGAAGGAGCAGGAGGAGGAGGTGGAGCAGGAGGAGGAGGTGGAGCAGGAGGAGGAGGTGGAGCAGGAGTAGGAGGTGGAGCAGGAGGAGGAGGTGGAGCAGGAGGAGGAGGTGGAGCAGCAGGAGGAGGTGGAGCAGGAGGAGGAGGAGGAGGTGGAGCAGGAGGAGGAGGTGGAGCAGGAGGAGGAGGTGGAGCAGGGGGAGGAGATGGAGCAGGAGGAGGATGTTGATCAGGAGGAGGAGAAGGAGCAGGAGATTGTTGAGCAGGAGTTGGAAATGGAGCAGGAGGTGGAGGAGGAGGAGAAGGAGCAGGAGGTGGAGAAGGAGCAGGAGGAGGAGAAGGAGCAGGAGGAGGAGAAGGAGCAGGAGGAGGAGAAGGAGCAGGAGGAGGAGAAGGAGCAGGAGGAAGTTGAGCAGGATTTGGAGAAGGAGCAGGATTTGGAGAAGGAGCAGAAGGAGGAGAACAAGCAGGAGGTGGCGAAGGTGCTGGAGGAGTAGAAGGAGCAGGAGGAGGAGGTGGATCAGGAGGAGGAGGTGTTGCAGGAGGAGGACGTGGAGCTGGAGGTGGAGAAGGAGCAGGTGGAGGAGGTGGAGCAGGAGGAGGATGTTGATCAGGGGGAGTAGAAGGAGCAGGAGGAGGTTAAGCAAGAGGTGGAAATGGAGCAGGAGGTGGAGGAGGAGGAGGAGAAGGAGGAGGAGGAGGAGAAGGAGGAGGAGGAGAAGAAGGAGCAGGAGGAGGAGAAGGAGCAGGAGGAGGAGAAGGGACAGGAGGAGGAGAAGGAGCAGGAGCTGGGGGTGGATCAGGAGGTGGAGAAGGATCAGGAGGTGGAGAAGGAGCAGGAGGTGGAGAAGGAGCAGGAGGTGGAGAAGGAGCAGGAGGTGGAGAAGGAGAAGGAGCAGGAGGTGGAAAAGGAGCAGGAGGTGGAAAAGGAGCAGGAGGTGGAAAAGGAGCAGGAGGTGGAAAAGGAGCAGGAGGTGGAAAAGGAGCAGGAGGTGGAAAAGGAGCAGGAGGTGGAAAAGGAGCAGGAGGTGGAAAAGGAGCAGGAGGAGGAGAAGGAGCTGGAGGAGGAGTATGAGCTGGAGGAGGAGAAGGAGCTGGAGGAGGAGAAGGAGCTGGAGGAGGAGGAGGAGGAGGAGAAGGAGCAGGAGGAGGAGAAATAGCACAAGGGGGAGACAGAGCAGGAGGAGGAGCTTGAGCAGGAGTGGGAGAAGGAGTTGGCGATGGAGCAGGATGAGGTTGAGCAGGAGATGGAGAATGAGCAGGAGGTGGAGAATGAGCCGGACGTAGAGAAGGAGCCGAGGGTGGAGAAAGAGCCGGAGATGGAGATGGAACCGGAGGAGAAGAAGGAGCTGAAGGAGGAGAAGCAACAGGAGGAAGAGAAGTAACAGGAGGAAGAGAAGTAACAGGAGGAGGAGAAGGAGCACGAGGTGAAGAAGGAAGTGGAAAATGAGCAGGAGGAGGAGGTGGAGCAGGAGGTGGAGAAGGAGGAGGAGGTGGAGCAGGACGTGAAGAAGGGGCAGGAAGGGGAGGAGGAGCAGAAGGAGCAGGAGGTGGAGAAGGAGCAGGAGGTGGAGAAGGAGCAGGAGGTGGAGAAGGAGCAGGAGGTGGAGAAGGAGCAGCAGGTGGAGAAGGAGCAGGAGGTGGAGAAGGAGCAGGAGGTGGAGAAGGAGCAGGAGGTGGAGAAGGAGCAGGAGGTGGAGAAGGAGCAGGAGGTGGAGAAGGAGCAGTAGGTGGAGAAGGAGCAGGAGGTGGAGAAGGAGCAGGAGGTGGAGAAGGAGCAGGAGGTGGAGAAGGAGCAGGAGGTGGAGAAGGAGCAGGAGGTGGAGAAGGAGCAGGAGGTGGAGAAGGAGCAGGAGGTGGAGAAGGAGCAGGAGGTGGAGAAGGAGCAGGAGGTGGAGAAGGAGCAGGAGGTGGAGAAGGAGCAGGAGGAGCAGAAGGAGCTGTAGGAGGAGAAGGAGCTGGAGGAGGAGGAGGAGCTGGAGGAGGAGGAGGAGGAGCTGGAGGAGGAGGAGGAGGAGGAGAAGGAGCAGGAGGAGGAGAAATAGCAGGAGGAGGAGAAATAGCAGGAGGGGGAGACGGAGCAGGAGGAGGAGCTTGAGCAGGAGTGGGAGAAGGAGTTGGCGATGGAGCAGGATGAGGTTGAGCAGGAGATGGCGAAGGAGAAGGAGGTGGAGAATGAGCCGGACGTAGAGAAGGAGCCGAGGGTGGAGAAGGAGCCGGAGATGGAGAAGGAGCAGGAGGTGGAGAAGGTGCAGGAGGTGGAGAAGGAGCAGGAGGTGGAGAAGGAGCAGTAGGTGGAGAAGGAGCAGGAGGTGGAGAAGGAGCAGGAGGTGGAGAAGGAGCAGGAGGTGGAGAAGGAGAAGGAGGTGGAGAAGGAGCAGGAGGTGGAGAAGGAGCAGGAGGTGGAGAAGGAGCAGGAGGTGGAGAAGGAGCAGGAGGTGGAGAAGGAGCAGGAGGTGGAGAAGGAGCAGGAGGTGGAGCAGGAGCAGGAGGAGCAGAAGGAGCTGTAGGAGGAGAAGGAGCTGGAGGAGGAGGAGGAGCTGGAGGAGGAGGAGGAGCTGGAGGAGGAGGAGGAGGAGAAGGAGCAGGAGGAGGAGAAATAGCAGGAGGAGGAGAAATAGCAGGAGCGGGAGACGGAGCAGGAGGAGGAGCTTGAGCAGGAGTGGGAGAAGGAGTTGGCGATGGAGCAGGATGAGGTTGAGCAGGAGATGGCGAAGGAGAAGGAGGTGGAGAATGAGCCGGACGTAGAGAAGGAGCCGAGGGTGGAGAAGGAGCCGGAGATGGAGATGGAACCGGAGGAGAAGAAGGAGCTGAAGGAGGAGAAGGAACAGGAGGAAGAGAAGTAACAGGAGGAGGAGAAGGAGCACGAGGTGGAGAAGGAAGTGGAGAATGAGCAGGAGGAGGAGGTGGAGCAGGAGGTGGAGAAGGAGGAGGAGGTGGAGCAGGAGGTGAAGAAGGGGCAGGAAGGGGAGGAGGAGGAGAAGGAGCAGGATTGGAGAAGATGGAGCAGGAGGAGAAGAAGGAACAAGAGGAGAAGCAGGTACAGGAGGAGGAGGTGGAGCAGGAGGAGGCGGTTGAGAAGGAGGAGGAGGTTGAGCAGGAGGAGGAGGTTGAGCAGGAGGAGGAGGTTGAGCAGCAGGAGGTGAAGGAGCAGCAGGAGGTGAAGGAGCAGCAGGAGGTTGAGCAGGAGGTAGAGTAGGAGGAGGAGATGAAGCAGGGGGAGGATGAGCAGGAGGTGGAGAAGGAGTAGGAGGTGCAGAATTAGCAGCATGAGGAGAAGGAGCAGGAGGAGAAGAAGGAGAAGGAAGTGGCGAAGGAGCAGGAGGAGGAGGTGGAGCAGGAGGAGGAGGTGGAGCAGGAGGAGGTGGTGGAGCATGAGGAGGAGGTGGAGGAGGAGAAGGAGCAGGAGATTGTTGAGCTGGAGTTGGAAATGGAGGAGAAGGAGCAGGAGGAGGAGAAGGAGCAGGAGGAGGAGAAGGAACAGGAGGAGGAGAAGGAGCAGCAGGAGGAGAAGGAGCAGGAGGAGGAGAAGGAGCAGGAGGAGGAGAAGGAGCAGGAGGAGGAGGTGGAGCAGGAGGTGGAGAAGGCGGATGAGGTGGAGCAGCAGTTGAAGAAGGGGCAGGAGGAGGAGGTGGAGCAGGAAGTGGAGGATGAGCAGGAGGAGGAGGTGGAGCAGGAGGTGGAGAAGGAGGAGGAGGTGGAGCAGGAGGAGGTGGAGCAGGAGGTGAAGAAGGGGCAGGAAGGGGAGGAGGAGGAGAAGGAGCAGGAGGAGGAGCAGGAGCAGGAGGAGGAGAAGGAGCAGGAGGAGGATAAGGAGCAGGAGGAGGAGAAGGAGCAGGCGGAGGAGAAGGAGCAGGAGGAGGAGAAGGAGCAGGAGGAAGTTGAGCAGGAATTGAAGAAGGAGCAGGATTTGGAGAAGGAGCAGAAGCAGGAGAACAAGCAGGAGGTGGCGAAGGACCTGAAGGAGGAGAAGGAGCAGGAAGAGGAGATGGATCAGGAGGAGGTCTTGCGGACTATTGGTGTTGTCCAAATGAATGCACCTTGTGCTTTAGCTTTCGGCACCATCCAGAGTTCCTGCTTGGCTACTACTGAATGTGTCCCGTCCTCCAGCCTTAAGTACCATCCATCGTTCCTTCTTGGAATGCTCCGACCGGTTTCGCCGCCTTGCGGCTCCTCAGGGGGTTACAAACAAACAGAAAAAGTCCTTGGTGCGTCACTTGCGAAGGTTAGGTTTAACATGGTTGGCAGAGGGGGGAAACGCCCTCCCTATGTTGTCTGCCTCTTGGTTCTGGCCCGCACCACAGACTTTTGCTGTTGTCCAAATGAATGCACCTTGTGTTTTAGCTTTAGGCACCATCCAGAGTTCCTGCTTGGCTACTACTGAATGTGTCCCGTCCTCCAGCCTTAAGTGCTGTCCATCGTTCCTTCTTGGAACACTCCGACCGGTTTCGCCGTCTTGCGGCTCCTCAGGGAGTTACAAACAAACAGACAAAGTCCTTAGTGCGTCACTTGCAAAGGTTAGGGTTAGGTTGTATGGTGTGGGCAGGAGGGTAGTTACACCCTCTTGTGTTCGTATTCTCACTCAACACTTGAGCTTCTTGTCACTTATAACTGCCACTTTTGGTTGGCCCACGCTTTACCTGACCACCCGGCTTCTTTTTCTTGCCGATCTCTTCTTAGTAATTTCTTGATCCGTAATCCTTTGATCCCCCTCTGGGGTTATAATGAGTTCCTGGGTTTTGCCAATTTATGGTCTCTATGTAGTATTTAGTTATTATTTGCTTACTTGAAAATTATTATTGGTGTTGGAACCCTCCCCTTTATTTTAAGTAGTGTTAGGGTTATGTTGTATTGAGGTTGGGGGGTTCAGGTTAGGGTTAGGGTTGCTGCACTGGGGTTAGTGTTGGGGTTAGGTGATGGTCAGGGTCGCAGTTAGGTTCAGGGCTATATTGGGGTTAGGTTCGGGTGCATCAGGGTTAGGGTTAGGTGTTTAGGGGTGGGGTGGGGTTAGGGTTAAGTTTTAGGGGTAGGGTTGGGTGCATCAGGGTTAGGGTTAGGTGTTTAGGGGTAGGGTAGGGTGCATCAGGGTTAGGGTTAGGTGTTTAGGGGTAGGGTAAGAACATAAGAACATAAGAAATTGGAGCAGGAGTAGGCCAATCGGCCCCTCGAGCCTGCTCCGCCATTCAATAAGATCATGGCTGATCTGATCCCAACCACAAATCTAAAGAACACAAGAAGTCGGAGCAGGACCCGGCCACATAGCCCCTGGGCCCTCTCCGCCACCCACAGGGCATTGACCGATCCGAACTCAGCTTCATGTCCAATTTCCTGCCCGCTCCCCATAACCCCTAATTCCCTTTACTTCTAGGAAACTGTCTATTTCTGTTTTAAATTTATCTAATGATGTCGCTTCCACAGCTTCCTGGGGCAGCAAATTCCACAGACCTACCACCCTCTGAGTGAAGAAGTTTCTCCTCATCTCAGTTTTGAAAGAGCAGCCCCTTATTCTAAGATTATGCCCCCTAGTTCTAGTTTCACCCATCTTTGGGAACATCCTTACTGCACCCACCCGATCAAGACCCTTCACAATCTTATATGTTTCAATAAGATCGCCTCTCATTCTTCTGAACTCCAATGAGTAGAGTCCCAATCTACTCAACCTCTCCTCATATGTCCGCCCCCTCATCCCCGGGATTAACCGAGTGAACCTTCTTTGTACTGCCTCGAGAGCAAGTATGTCTTTTCTTAAGTATGGAGACCAAAACTGTATGCAGTATTCCAGGTGCGGTCTCACCAATACCTTATATAACTGCAGCAATACCTCCTTGTTTTTATATTCTATCCCCCTAGCAATAAAAGCCAACATTCCGTTGGCTTTCTTGATCACCTGCTGCACCTGCATACCAACTTTTTGATTTTCTTGCACTAGGACCCCCAGATCCCTTTGTACTGCAGTACTTTCCAGTCTCTCGCCATTAAGAAAATAACTTGCTCTCTGATTTTTCCTGCCAAAGTGCATAACCTCACATTTTCCAATATTATATTGCATCTGCCAAATCTCCGCCCACTCACCCAGCCTGTCTATATCCCCTTGCAGGTTTTTTATGTCCTCCTCACTCTCTACTTTCCCTCCCATCTTTGTATCATCTGCAAATTTTGATATGTTGCACTCGGTCCCCTCCTCCAAATCGTTAATATAGATTGTAAAGAGTTGGGGACCCAGCACCGACCCCTGTGGAACACCACTGGTTACTGGTTGCCAGTCCGAAAATGAACCATTTATCCCAACTCTCTGCTTCCTGTTCGATAACCAATCCTCCACCCATGCCAGAATATTACCCCCAATCCCGTGATTTTTTATCTTAAGTAATAATCTTTTATGTGGCACCTTGTCGAATGCCTTCTGGAAGTCTAAATACACTATGTCCACTGGTTACCCTTTATCCACCCTATACGTTATATCCTCGAAGAACTCAAGCAAATTTGTCAGACATGACTTCCCCTTCATAAAGCCATGCTGACTTTGTCCTATTAAATTATGCTTATCTAAATGTTCCGTTACTGTCTCCTTAATAATAGACTCCAAAATTTTACCCACCACAGATGTTAAGCTAACTGGCCTATAATTTCCAGCCTTCTGCCTACTACCCTTTTTAAATAACGGTGTTACATTAGCAGTTTTCCAATCTGCCGGGACCTCTCCTGAGTCCAGGGAATTTTGGAAAACTATCACCACAATCCCTACTGCCACTTCCCTCAAGACCCTCGGATGGAAGCCATCAGGTCCAGGGGATTTATCCGCCTTGAGTCCCATTATTTTACTGAGTACCATCTCTTGAGTGATTTTAATCGTATTTAGCTCCTCCCCCCCGAGAGTCCCCTGTTTGTCCAGTGTTGGGATATTCTTAGTGTCCTCTACTGTAAAGACTGAAACAAAATATTTGTTCAGCATTTTTGCCATCTCCATGTTTCCCACCATTAATTTCCCGGTCTCATCCTCTAAGGGACCTATGTTTGCCTTAGCCACCCTTTTTCTTTTTATATAACTATAGAAACTCTTGCTATCTGTTTTTATATTTTTTGCTAATTTCTTTTCATAATCTAACTTCCCTTTCTTAATCAATCCTTTAGTTACTTTTTGCTGTCTTTTGAAGAATTCCCAATCTTCTATCCTCCCACTAAGTTTGGCTACCTTATATGTCCTTGTTTTTAGTCGGATACTATCCTTGATTTCTTTACTTAGCCACGGATGGCTGTCATTTCTTTTACACCCTTTTTTCCTCAGTGGAATATATTTATTTTGAAAGTTGTAAAATAACTCCCTAAATGAACACCACTGCTCATGTACCGTCTTACCCTTTAATCTATTTTCCCAGTCCACTTTAATCAATTCCGCTCTCATACCATCATAGTCTCCTTTATTCAAGCTCAGTGCGCTTGTTTGAGAATCAACCTTCTCACCCTCTAATTGGATATGGAATTCAACCATGTTGTGGTCGCTCGTTCCAAGGGGATCCTTAACTAGGACATTATTAATTAATCCTGACTCATTACACAGGACCAGGTCCAAGGTTGCCTGCCCCCTTGTAGGATCAGTTACATACTGCTCAAGAAATCCATCCCTGATGCACTCAATGAACTCGTCCTCAAGGCTGCTCTGCCCAATTTGATTTGTCCAGTTAATATGATAATTAAAATCCCCCATAATTATGGCTGTTCCCTTATTACATGCCCCGACTATCTCCTGATTAATACTTCTTCCAGCAGAGTTGCAACTATTAGGAGGCCTATATACTACACCCACTAATGTTTTTTTTCCCTTATTATTCCTTATCTCCACCCAAACTGTTTCATTATCTTGATGCTTTGTCCCAATATCATTTCTCTGTATTACAGTGATTCCTTCCTTTATTAACATAGCCACCCCACCTCCCCTTCCTTCCTGCCTGTCCTTCCTGATTGTTGAATACCCTGGCATATTTAATTCCCAGTCGTTGTCACCCTGCAGCCATGTTTCTGTAATGGCCACAAGATCATACCCATACGTAGTTATTTGTGCCGTTAACTCGTCCATTTTATTACGAATGCTACGTGCATTCAGATAAAGAACTTTCAAATCTGTTTTGTGACGCTTAGTTCCTGCTTTTTCCTTTTTTAACACTTTACCTATTACTCCATACCTTCTGTCCCTTCCTGTTACGCTTTCCTCTCTCTCCCTGCTCAGGTTCCCAACCCCCTTCAACTTTAGTTTAAACCCTCCCCAACAGCACTAGCAAACACTCCTCCTAGGACAGCGGTCCCGGCCCTGCCCAGGTGCAGACCGTCCGGTTTGTACTGGTCCCACCTCCCCCAGAACCGTTTCCAGTGTCCCAGGAATTTGAATCCCTCCCCCTTGCACCATTCCTCTAGCCACGTATTCATTTGAAATATCCTCCTATTTCTACTCTGACTAGCACGTGGCACTGGCAGCAATCCTGAGATTACTACCTTTGAGGTCCTATTTTTTAATTTACCTCCTAACTCCCTATATTCTGCTTTTAGGACCTCATCCCCTTTTTTACCTATATCGTTGGTGCCTATGTGCACCACGACAGCTGGCTGTTCGCCCTCCCCCTCCAAAATGTTCTGTAGCCGCTCCGAGACATCCTTGATCCTTGCACCAGGGAGGCAACACACCATCCTGGAGTCTCGGTTGCGGTGCATCAGGGTTAGGGTCCAGGGTCAGAGTTGTGATTAGATTCAGGGCTAGGGGGTTAGAGTTATGGGTTAGGGTTGCATTAGGGGTAGGGTTAATTGAGGGTCAGGGTTTAGGAGTAGGGTGGGGTGTTTTAGGTTTAGATTTTAGGGGTGGGGTGGGAGATTAGGGTTGCTGTATTAGAGTTACGGTTAGGCTTTAGGGGTGGAGTGGGGTGCATTGGAGTTAGGATTTGGGATATGGATGGGGTCTATTTGTAGTTAGGGTTGGGGCTTTGGTATGTTTGTTGTGGGCAGTGTGGGGTTTAGTGGTTTTGGTTAGCTCAAACAGTAGGGGTTAGCTCTGTTTATTGTGATTAGGGTAGGGTGTGGTTGCGGTTTGAGAGGTTTATCAAGCTGGGGTTGGGATTTGTGGTAATTAAGGTCGGGGCAGTTTAGTTTTTTGATGTTGGATTTCCCCCATTTTAGATCTGATTTAAGCCCTTTGGTAACTGAGTTTGTAGTGTTGTTATCCAGTGTTTTTCCCTCCTCTTCCTTTGTGAGGTTGTCCAGTTCATGTTGGTCTCCAACCCCATAAATTCCAGGGATTCAAGACCATGCTCCATGAAGTGTCGGGAGGTAGGTTTGTATACATCCTTTGTTCTAATAGCACTGAGGTGCCCTGTGAGCCTCATCCTTAGACTATTCCCTGTTTCTCCTACATACAAGATGTGGCATTGTTTGCATCGAATTGCATATACAGCATTGTGCTGTTCACATGTAATTCTTTGTTTAATTAGGGCTGCTTTTCCTGTCTGTCTATTTTGTATCATTTTGCAGATTATTAGGTATTTACACGTCCCACATTTTGGGTTTGTGCAGTTCTGGGTTGTCTGTTTTCTTATCCTACTCCGAACCAGCATACCTCGAAGGTTTTGACTTCTTCTGTATGCTGACGTTATGTTGTATCGGCTAAGTGTGTCAACATCCTCTTTTAGTTTCCCAAATTGGGTTTTAATCACTCCGTGTATTAGTTTGGTCGTTGTATCGTATGTCGTTATCAGTGGTAGTCTTGCTGCTTCTCTGTTTGGCCGTGGGCTATTCAGTCCCCTCAGGAAATCAGACTTAAGGTGCCTGAGGAACCTTTTCGTGTAACCTCTCTGTCTCAGTGCAGTAAATAGGGTTGTGGTGGCTTCCCTAAAGTCCTCTCCGTTTGTGCATATGCGGTGAAAACGTGTCAGTTGTGACTTCACCAGCCCCCGAAAGGTATGTTTTGGATGGTGGCTGTTTATGTGCAGGAGTGTGTGTGTGTCTGTTTCTTTAAAGAATACCTTTGTTGCTAGCTTGTGGCTGTTATTCTCCTGTTGTAATTTAAATACTGTGGTGTCCAGGAAATCCACACTTTCTCTATGTGTTGTAACTTTAAGTTTAATAGATTGGTGGTGACTGTTGAGAATACCTACAAATTCTTGCAATTCTGTTTCTGTGTGAGTCCAGACTCCCCATATGTCATCCAGGTATCTGTAATAACACATCGGGAGCTTGGAACACTTTTCAAAGACTGTGTTTTCCCAGTCTGCAATGTATATGTTTGCGTAGGCCGGGGCAACTTTCTTGCCCATAGCCGTGCCCTTAATCTGCAGGTAGAATTGCTCCTGGAATTCAAAGTCATTTTTTGTTAGTCCAAGGTGTAATAGCTGGATTATGGCTGCATCTGGTCTGCGGGGTTGGGGGAACTTTCTAAGGATATTTTCCACTGCCTGTATGCCTCTGTCTGTTTCTATGTTTGTGTATAGGCTTTCAATGTCCATGGTAAAGAGTATTGCGTTCGGGGGTACAGTCAGTGAGTTCACTATTTCTATGAAGTGGTAAGTGTCTTTAATGTAGCTAGGGTGCTTCTGTGATAAGGGGTTTAGGAATGAGTCAATGTATTCTGCTATCCTGTAGGATTCACTACCACAGTCTGTCACAATTGGTCTTCCTGGTGGTATTTCTCCTGGTACAGTCCATGTGTCAGGGTGCTTGTGTATTTTGGGTAGTATGTAGAATTTTCTGGGTTGTGGTTCTTCCCCTCTTAGGTATTCCACTTGTTTCTGATTTAAGTGTTTAGATCTCTTTCGTTCTGTTAAAATGTTTCCAATCTCTTTTCGTGTGTCCTGGTAAATTGGTGCTGTTAATTTAGTGTAGTGGGCTGTATTATTAAGCTGTCTGTGAGCTTCAAGTAGGTACTGTTGCCTATCCATGATCACTATACTACTGCCCTTATCTGCTGGTTTTATGATTATATCTAGATTGTTTCTAAGTTTTATGATTGCCCGTCTCTCTCTTCCAGTGAGGTTTTGCTTGTCTGTCTGTTTAGGGATTTTTTTCAATTTGTGATTGAGTCTGTTTAATAAAGTTTAGGATTTCTGGCTCTATTTTATTGTTTGGTGGGGTCCATTCTGATGGTGGTGTAAAAAGTTGCTTGTCTGTTTCTGAATCGCTAAAGTAATCGGTCAGTTTTACTCTCCTGTAAAACCTTTTCAGATCTTCCTGAATTTGTACTTTACAATGTTTTGGGGTTGGAACAAATGTAAGGCCCTTGTTTAAAACCCTCTCCTGTACCTCTGTGGGGTTCAAGAGTTGGGAAATATTAATAACAGTTTTTCCCAGGTTTAATCTACCCTTCTCTTGGGTTAATGTCCTTTTTAGTTTAAAGACTTCATCCATTGGTTTATTATGTTATCTGTCCAATGGATGTGGTCAGCCCCCACTTTAAAGGATCTAGCATTAATTGCTGGTATGTAATTCTGTTTTTTTATATGCTGGTTAATTCCTCTGATTGTATCCCTCTCCATTTCTGGAAGTAAGTTACTGAAGTTAATTTCCGGCACCCAGATCTGAGCATTTGGGAATGTGCTCTTAGCCAATTTAAGTAATGACTGCAGTTGCTTGGTTGCAGTCAGTGGTCTCTGCGTTCGATTATTAATGCCAACTGAGAGCACCACCTTTTTAGTCTCCGGACAGGGTTCCAATTTGTCCAGAATTGCTGTGACATGAATGAATTTAGCTCCTGGAAAGCTATCAATTTGAGTGGTGGGATTTGGGCATCTTTTTATCTTGGAGAGGTTAGAATCTCCTATTATTAAAATGGATTTTCTGGGTTCCAATTTCCAGGTAATGTTTTTTCGGCTGGTGTTGGGGTGCCTCGTCACTCTCTGTGCATCTTCCCCTTCAGGGTCAGGTTCTGCCCCTGTTGGTGTGTTTTCTGTTTCTATGTCTGCTCCCCCTGCCTCCCCTATTGTGTTCCCTACCTCGGCTACAGCTATTTCTGCCTCTCCTACTGTGTTATCTGTCTGGGCTCTCATTGTTCCTGTCCCCATTTCTGTGTCTATTGGGTTTACCTGTCCGGTCTGGTCGCTCCTTTGTTTCTGTGGAAGGGGTTGTTTTGTGACTTTGATCTCGGGCTCTAGAACTGCTGTATTTCTTGGGATGGTTGGTTTGGTACAGTCTTTCTTTTGTCTCTGTGGGAGCGGTTGGTACGTGACCCTGGTTTTGGGGTACAGGAATGTTGTGCATGGATTTGTCCCTGGTGTAGGAGGGGTTCTCCCTTCTGTTTGTTTTGGGTCTGAGGAATCCCTAGTGATTTGGTTTAATACGGTCTGATGTTGGTTCCCCATGTAGTGCTGGGGTCTACGTGGCTCAGGCTCTTGAGAGCCAAGTGTGATGTCCAGGTCCCGAATGATGGCCACATTGGAAATCCTGGTCCTTGGCCTGTGGGGTGGGGTAGGGCTAGATGCCGCCCTGGATGGCGGGGAAGGGGGGGTCGCTGCCCTGGACCACAGGGAAGCGGGGGTTTCGGTGGTCTGCTGGTGGTGTGACGAAGTCGGGGAAGCTGGCCCACGGGGTGGAGGGGTCTGTCGGTGGCGTGACGAAGTCGTGGTAACTGGTGCAAGGGGTGGGGGGGTCTGCCGGTGGCGTGACGAAGTCGTGGCAGCTGGTCCAAGGGGTGAGGGCGTCTGTCGGTGGCGTGACGAAGTCATGGCAGCTGGCTCAAAGGGTGGGGGGGTGTGTTGGTGGTGTGACGAAGTCGTGGCAACTGGTGCAAGGGGTGGGGGGGTCCATCGGTGGCATGACGAAGTCATGGCAGCTGGCTCAAAGGGTGGGGGGGGGTGTTCGTGGTGTGACGAAGTCGTGGCAACTGGTGCAAGGGGTGGGGGTGTCTGCCGGTGGCGTGACGAAGTCATGGCAGCTACCTCAAAGGGTGGGGGGTGTGTTGGTGGTGTGACGAAGTCGTGGCAACTGGTGCAAGGGGTGGGGGGGTCTGCCGGTGGCGTGCTGAAGTCATGGCAGCTGGCTGAAAGGGTGGGGGGGTGTGTCGGTGGCGTGACGAAGTCGTGGCAACTGGTTCACAGGGTGGGGGTGTCCGTCGGTGGCGTGACAAAGTCGTGGCAGCTGGCCCACGGGGTGGGGGGGTTTTTCCAGTCCGTCTGCGGCATGAGGGGGCTGTGATCGCAGGCTGGTGGATCAAGGCTGCCCAGGTATTTGGCCTATGGCGTGGGGGCATCCTAGTCCGTGTGCTGGTCCGCTGTTTTGTCCCCAATTGTGTGCTGGTCCCTTGCTCTGTCAACCGTGATGCTAATCCAACCACATGTCTCTTTGCCTCATCAATAGATTGAATTTTGAATTTATGTCTAAGACTCTTTTAAATCCAATTCGTCGCTTTCGCCATTATTTCTTCCAGGCGCTCTGTCACTGCAGCCTGAGCAAATTCATTTTCTAATTCTTCCAGGTTTGTTGTATAGTGCTCAATTAGAATCTGTCTGGTCTGTTTTGCCCAATTTTCTGAATTCAAAGCCAATTTGGTTAGGGTTTCCTGTGACGGTTTTGCCGGTTTTATAAAGCAGGTTAGTTTATCAGCTTGTTTTAAGATGCCCTTAGGGGGCTGATTCTGGCCCTTTAAGAATATTAGATGGTGGATTGTCTGGAAAATTCTATAAATTATTCTCACTGTTGTAGCAAATTCATCCCTGGCTACGGGGAGACACCTATGTGTACCAGGGTCCGACCTCATATGCGTACGGTTGTCAGACAACCTGCATGTGTTCCGCATAGTGTTAGCCATTCCCTGGGTGTAGAAAGGTGCAAAAGGTTTTAAAAGATGTTACTAGCTTCTATTTGGTAATAGAGGTCCCCGCTAGTAACTGTAATCTCACCCCACGGTGGCTCCCTGGCTCAGATGGTCTCCTGCCTGGGACTGCGTCCTCCAAACACTCCCCAGCTTAGCCGGCTGTCCCGCCTGGAAAGGCTCTATTTCCACCAGTCTCACCTCCCCTCCGGTGGCTCTCTGGCTTCGATGGTTCTCTGCCTGCAACAGTACTATCCAAAAACTCTTTAGTTCAGCAAGTTCTCCGGCCTGGAATCTTTTTTTCTCCGACGTTTTGCTTATCCTTAAGCTTCATCACGGAGAAAGGATTTTAATTTTGTTGACAGACGCTTTTAAGTCCGGTGCCTTGGACTGGCCCCTCCCCTGTGTGCTACTGTTGGCTGAAGTTTTGTTCCCGCCCACAAGCAGGAGAAGGAGCAGGAGGTGGGGGTGGATCAGGAGGTGGAGAAGGAGCAGGAGGTGGAGAAGGAGCAGGAGGTGGAGAAGGAGCAGGAGGTGGAGAAGGAGCAGGAGGTGGAGAAGGAGAAGGAACAGGAGGTGGAAAAGGAGCAGGAGGTGGAACAGGAGCAGGAGGTGGAAAAGGAGCAGGAGGTGGAAAAGGAGCAGGAGGTGGAAAAGGAGCAGGAGGTGGAAAAGGAGCAGGAGGTGGAAAAGGAGCAGGAGGTGGAAAAGGAGCAGGAGGTGGAAAAGGAGCAGGAGGTGGAGAAGGAGCTGGAGGAGGAGAAGGAGCTGGAGGAGGAGAAGGAGCTGGAGGAGGAGAAGGAGCTGGAGGAGGAGGAGGAGGAGGAGGAGAAGGAGCAGGAGGAGGAGAAATAGCACAAGGGGGAGACGGAGCAGGAGGAGGAGCTTGAGCAGGAGTGGGAGAAGGAGTTGGCGATGGAGCAGGATGAGGTTGAGCAGGAGATGGAGAAGGAGCAGGAGGTGGAGAATGAGCCGGACGTAGAGAAGGAGCCGAGGGTGGAGAAGGAGCCGGAGATGGAGATGGAACCGGAGGAGAAGAAGGAGCTGAAGGAGGAGAAGCAACAGGAGGAAGAGAAGTAACAGGAGGAAGAGAAGTAACAGGAGGAGGAGAAGGAGCATGAGGTGAAGAAGGAAGTGGAGAATGAGCAGGAGGAGGAGGTGGAGCAGGAGGTGGAGAAGGAGGAGGAGGTGGAGAAGGAGGAGGAGGTGGAGCAGGACGTGAAGAAGGGGCAGGAAGGGGAGGAGGAGGACAAGGAGCCGGAGGAGGAGAAGGAGCAGGAGGTGGAAAAGGAGCAGGAGGTGGAAAAGGAGCAGGAGGTGGACAAGGAGCAGGAGGTGGACAAGGAGCAGGAGGTGAACAAGGAGCAGGAGGTGGACAAGGAACAGGAGGTGGACAAGGAGCAGGAGGTTGACAAGGAGCAGGACGTTGACAAGGAGCAGGAGGTTGACAAGGAGCAGGACGTTGACAAGGAGCAGGAGGTTGACAAGTAGCAGGAGGTTGACAAGGAGCAGGAGGTTGACAAGGAGCAGGAGGTTGACAAGGAGCAGGAGGTTGACAAGGAGCAGGAGGAGGAGAAGGAGGTGGAGGAGGAGAAGGTGGTGGAGAAGGAGCGGGAGTTGGAGAATGCGCAATCGTTGGAGAAGGAGCAGGAGGCGGAGAAGGAGCAGGAGGCGGAGAAGGAGCAGGAGGCGGAGAAGGAGCAGGAGGCGGAGAAGGAGCAGGAGGCGGAGAAGGAGAAGGAGGAGGAGCTTGAGCAGGAGTGGGAGAAGGAGCAGGAGGTGGAGAATTAGCCAGACGTCGAGAAGGAGCCGAGGGTGGAGAAGGAGCCGGAGATGGAGATGGAGCCGGAGGTGGAGAGGGGGCAGGAGGAGAAGAAGGAGCTGAAGGAGGAGAAGGAACAGGAGGAAGAGAAGTAACAGGAGGAGGAGAAGGAGCACGAGGTGGAGAAGGAAGTGGAGAATGAGCAGGAGGAGGAGGTGGAGAAGGCGGATGAGGTGGAGCAGGAGGTGAAGAAGGGGCAGGAAGGGGAGGAGGAGGAGAAGGAGCAGGAGGTGGAGATGGAGCAGGATTGGAGAAGCAGCAGGAGGAGGAGAAGCAGCAGGAGGAGGAGAAGCAGCAGGAGGAGGAGAAGCAACATGAGGAGGAGAAGCAGCAGGAGGAGGAGAAGCAGCATGAGGAGGAGAAGCAGCAGGAGGAGGAGAAGCAGCAGGAGGAGGAGAAGCAGCAGGAGGAGGAGAAGCAGCAGGAGGAGGAGAAGCAACATGAGGAGGAGAAGCAGCAGGAGGAGGAGAAGCAGCAGGAGGAGGAGAAGCAGCAGGAGGAGGAGAAGCAGCAGGAGGAGGAGAAGCAGCAGGAGGAGGAGAAGCAGCAGGAGGAGGAGAAGCAGCAGGAGGAGGAGAAGCAGCAGGAGGAGGAGAAGCAGCAGGAGGAGGAGAAGCAGCAGGAGGAGGAGAAGCAGCAGGAGGAGGAGGTGGAGCATGAGGAGGAGGTGGAGCATGAGGAGGATGTTGAGCATGAGGAGGATGTTGAGCAGGAGGAGGTGAAGGAGCAGCAGGAGGTTGAGCAGGAGGTAGAGTTGGAGGAGGAGATGGAGCAGGGGGAGGATGAGCAGGAGGTTTAGAAGGAGTAGGAGGTGTAGAATTAGCAGCATAAGGAGACGGAGCAGGAGGAGAAGAAGGAGAAGGAAGTCTCGAATGAGCAGTAGGGGGAGAAGGAGCAGGAGCAGCAGGTGGACCAGGAGGAGGAGGTGGAGCAGGAGGTGGAGAAGGAGCAGGGGGAGGAGGTGGAGCAGGAGGAGGATGTTCATCAGGAGGAGGAGAAGGAGCAGGAGGCTAAGAAGGAGCAGGAGGAAGTTGAGCAGGAATTGGAGAAGGAGCAGGAGGAGGAGAAGGAGTAGGAGGGGGAGAAGGAGCAGGAGCGGGAGAAGGAGTAGGAGGGGGAGAAGGAGCAGGAGGAGGAGAAGGAGCAGGAGGAGGAGAAGGAGCAGGAGGAGGAGAAGAAGCTGGAGGGGGAGAAGGAGCAGGAGGAGGAGAAGGAGCAGGAGGTGGAGAAGGAGCTGGAGGAGGAGAAGGAGCAGGACGGGGAGAAGGAGCAGAACGGGGAGAAGGAGCAGGACGGGGAGAAGGAGCAGGACGGGGAGAAGGAGCAGGACGGGGAGAAGGAGCAGGACGGGGAGAAGGAGCAGGACGGGGAGAAGGAGCAGGACGGGGAGAAGGAGCAGGACGGGGAGAAGGAGCAGGACGGGGAGAAGGAGCAGGACGGGGACAAGGTGGAGGAGGTGGACAAGGTGGAGGAGGTTGAAATGGATAAGGAGGTTGAAAAGGAGCAGGAGGAGGAGAAGGAGGTGGAGAAGGTGTTGGAGGAGGAGATGGAGCGGGAGTTGGAGAATACGCAATCGGTGGAGAAGGAGCAGGAGGCGGAGAAGGACCAGGACGGGGAGCAGGAGCACTCGGCGGAGAAAGAGAAGGATTAGGAGAAGGAGAAGGATTAGAAGAAGGAGCAGCAGTTGGAGAAGAAGCAGGAGTATGAGGTTGAGCAGGAGTACGAGAAGGAGCAGGAGGAGGTTGAGCAGGTGATGCAGATGGAGCCGGAGGTGCAGAAGGAGCCGGAGGTGGAGAAGGAGCCGGAGGTGGAGAAGGAGACGGAGGTGGAGAAGGAGCCGGAGGTGGAGAAGGAGCCGGAGGTGGAGAAGGAGTAGGATGTGCAGAAGGAGCAGGAGGGGGACATGGAGCAGGAGGCGGAGAAGTATCAGGAGGGGGAGCAAGAGCAGGAGGTGGAGAAGGAGCAGGAGGTGGAGAAGGAGCAGGAGGTGGAGAAGGAGCAGGAGGTGGAGAAGGAGCAGGAGGTGGAGAAGGAGCAGGAGGTTGAGACGGAGCAGGAGGTGGAGACGGAGCAGGAGGTGGAGAAGGAGCAGGAGGTGGAGAAGGAGCAGGAGGTGGAGTAGGAGCAGGAGGTGGAGAAGGAGCAGGAGGTGGAGAAGGAGCAGGAGGAGGAGCTTGAGCAGGAGTGGGAGAAGGAATAGGAGATGGAGCAGGATGAGGTTGAGCAGGAGATGGAGAAGGAGCCGGACTTAGAGAAGGAGCCGATGGTGGAGAAGGAGCCGGAGATGGAGATGGAGCCAGAGGTGGAGAGGGGGCAGGAGGAGAAGAAGGAGCTGAAGGAGGAGAAGGAACAGGAGGAAGAGAAGGAGCACGAGGTGGACAAGGAAGTGGAGAATGAGCAGGTGGAGGAGGTGGAGCAGGAGGTGGAGAAGGCGGATGAGGTGGAGCAGGAGGTGAAGAAGGGGCAGGAGGAGGAGGTGGAGCAGGAAGTGGAGAATGAGCAGGAGGAGGAGGTGGAGCAGGAGGTGGAGAAGGAGGAGGAGGTGGAGCAGGAGGTGAAGAAGGGGCAGGAAGGGGAGGAGGAGGAGAAGGAGCAGGAGGTGGAGATGGAGCAGGATTGGAGAAGGAGCAGGAGGAGGAAAAGCAGCAGGAGGAGGAGAAGCAGCAGGAGGAGGAGAAGCAGCAGGAGGAGGAGAAGCAGCAGGAGGAGGAGAAGCAGCAGGAGGAGGAGAAGCAGCAGGAGGAGGAGGGGGAGCAGGAGGAGGAGGTGCAGCAGGAGGAGGAGAAGCAGCAGGAGGAGGAGGTTGAGCAGGACGAGGAGGTGGAGCAGGACGAGGAGGTGCAGCAGGAGGAGGAGGTTGAGCAGGAGGAGGAGGTTGGGCAGGAGGAGGAGGTTGAGCAGGAGGAGATGAAGGAGCAGCAGGAGGTTGAGCAGGAGGTAGAATAGGGGGAGGAGATGGAGCAGGGGGAGGATGAGCAGGAGGTGGAGAAGGAGTAGGAGGTGTAGAATTAGCAGCATGAGGAGAAGGAGCAGGAGGAGAAGAAGGAGAAGGAAGTGGCGAAGGAGCAGGAGGAGGAGGTGGAGCAGGAGGAGGAGGTGGAGCAGGAGGAGGAGGTGGAGCAGGAGGAGGAGGTGGAGCAGGAGGAGGAGGTGGAGCAGCAGGAGGAGGTGGAGCAGGAGGAGGAGGAGGAGGTGGAGCAGGAGGAGGAGGTGGAGCAGGAGGAGGATGTTGATCAGGAGGAGGAGAAGGAGCAGGAGGAGGAGAAGGAGAGGAGGAGGAGAAGGAGCAGGAGGAGGAGAAGGAGCAGGAGGAAGTTGAGCAGAAATTGGAGAAGGAGCAGGATTTGGAGAAGGAGCAGAAGGAGGAGAACAAGCAGGAGGTGGCGAAGGTGCTGGAGGAGTAGAAGGAGCAGGAGGAGGTTAAGCAAGAGGTGGAAATGGAGCAGGAGGTGTTGCAGGAGGAGGACGTGGAGCTGGAGGTGGAGAAGGAGCAGGTAGAGGAGGTGGAGCAGGAGGAGGATGTTGATCAGGAGCACGAGGAGGTTAAGCAAGAGGTGGAAATGGAGCAGGAGGTGGAGGAGGAGGAGGAGGAGAAGGAGGAGGAGGAGAAGAAGGAGCAGGAGGAGGAGAAGGAGCAGGAGGAGGAGAAGGAGCAGGAGGAGGGGGTGGATCAGGAGGTGGAGAAGGAGCAGGAGGTGGAGAAGGAGCAGGAGGTGGAGAAGGAGAAGGAGCAGGAGGTGGAAAAGGAGCAGGAGGTGGAAAAGGAGCAGGAGGTGGAAAAGGAGCAGGAGGTGCAAAAGGAGCAGGAGGTGGAAAAGGAGCAGGAGGTGGAAAAGGAGCAGGAGGTGGAAAAGGAGCAGGAGGTGGAAAAGGAGCAGGAGGTGGAAAAGGAGCAGGAGGTGGAAAAGGAGCAGGAGGTGGAAAAGGAGCAGGAGGTGGAAAAGGAGCAGGAGGTGGAGAAGGAGCAGGAGGAGGAGAAGGAGCTGGAGGAGGAGAAGGAGCTGGAGGAGGAGAAGGAGCTGGAGGAGGAGGAGGAGGAGGAGAAGGAGCAGGAGGAGGAGAAATAGCACAAGGGGGAGACGGAGCAGGAGGAGGAGCTTGAGCAGGAGTGGGAGAAGGAGTTGGCGATGCAGCAGGATGAGGTTGAGCAGGAGATGGAGAAGGAGCAGGAGGTGGAGAATGAGCCGGACGTAGAGAAGGAGCCGAGGGTGGAGAAGGAGCCGGAGATGGAGATGGAACCGGAGGAGAAGAAGGAGCTGAAGGAGGAGAAGCAACAGGAGGAAGAGAAGTAACAGGAGGAAGAGAAGTAACAGGAGGAGGAGAAGGAGCACGAGCTGAAGAAGGAAGTGGAGAATGAGCAGGAGGAGGAGGTGGAGCAGGAGGTGGAGAAGGAGGAGGAGGTGGAGCAGGACGTGAAGAAGGGGCAGGAAGGGGAGGAGGAGGAGGAGTAGGAGCAGGAGGTGGAAAAGGAGCAGGAGGTGGAAAAGGAGCAGGAGGTGGAAAAGGAGCAGGAGGTGGAGAAGGAGCAGGAGGTGGAGAAGGAGCAGGAGGTGGAGAAGGAGCAGGAGGTGGAGAAGGAGCAGGAGGTGGAGAAGGAGCAGGAGGTGGAGAAGGAGCAGGAGGTGGAGAAGGAGCAGGAGGTGGAGAAGGAGCAGGAGGTGGAGAAGGAGCAGGAGGTGGAGAAGGAGCAGGAGGTGGAGAAGGAGCAGGAGGTGGAGAAGGAGCAGGAGGTGGAGAAGGAGCAGGAGGTGGAGAAGGAGCAGGAGGTGGAGAAGGAGCTGCAGGAGGAGAAGGAGCTGGAGGAGGAGGAGGAGCTGGAGGAGGAGGAGGAGCTGGAGGAGGAGGAGGAGAAGGAGCAGGAGGAGGAGAAATAGCAGGAGGAGGAGAAATAGCAGGAGGGGAGACGGAGCAGGAGGAGGAGCTTGAGCAGGAGTGGGAGAAGGAGTTGGCGATGGAGCAGGATGAGGTTGAGCAGGAGATGGCGAAGGAGAAGGAGGTGGAGAATGAGCCGGACGTAGAGAAGGAGCCGAGGGTGGAGAAGGAGCCGGAGATGGAGATGGAACCGGAGGAGAAGAAGGAGCTGAAGGAGGAGAAGGAACAGGAGGAAGAGAAGTAACAGGAAGAGGAGAAGGAGCACGAGGTGGAGAAGGAAGTGGAGAATGAGCAGGAGGAGGAGGTGGAGCAGGAGGTGGAGAAGGAGGAGGAGGTGGAGCAGGAGGTGAAGAAGGGGCAGGAAGGGGAGGAGGAGGAGAAGGAGCAGGATTGGAGAAGATGGAGCAGGAGGAGAAGAAGGAACAGGAGGAGAAGCAGGTACAGGAGGAGGAGGTGGAGCAGGAGGAGGAGGTGGAGCAGGAGGAGGAGGTTGAGCAGGAGGAGGAGGTTGAGCAGGAGGAGGAGGTTGAGCAGGAGGAGGTGAAGGAGCAGCAGGAGGTGAAGGAGCAGCGGGAGGTTGAGCAGGAGGTAGAGTAGGAGGAGGAGATGGAGCAGGGGGAGGATGAGCAGGAGGTGGAGAAGGAGTAGGAGGTGCAGAATTAGCAGCATGAGGAGAAGGAGCAGGAGGAGAAGAAGGAGAAGGAAGTGGCGAAGGAGCAGGAGGATAAGGTGGAGCAGGAGGAGGAGGTGGAGCAGCAGGAGGAGGTGGAGCATGAGGACGAGGTGGAGGAGGAGAAGGAGCAGGAGATTGTTGAGCTGGAGTTGGAAATGGAGGAGAAGGAGCAGGAGCAGGAGAAGGAGCAGGAGGAGGAGAAGGAGCAGGAGGAGGAGAAGGAGCAGGAGGAGGAGAAGGAGCAGGAGGAGGAGAAGGAGCAGGAGGAGGAGAAGGAGCAGCAGGAGGAGAAGGAGCAGCAGGAGGAGAAGGAGCAGGAGGAGGAGAAGGAGCAGGAGGAGGAGAAGGAGCAGGAGGAGGAGATGGAGCAGGAGGTGGAGAAGGCGGATGAGGTTGAGCAGGAGTTGAAGAAGGGGCAGGAGGAGGAGGTGGAGCAGGATGTGGAGGATGAGCAGGAGGAGGAGGTGGAGCCGGAGGTGGAGAAGGAGGAGGAGGTGGAGCAGGAGGAGGTAGAGCAGGAGGTGAAGAAGGGGCAGGAAGGGGAGGAGGAGGAGAAGGAGCAGGAGGAGGAGCAGGAGCAGGAGGAGGAGAAGGAGCAGGAGGAGGAGAAGGAGCAGGAGGAGGAGAAGGAGCAGGCGGAGGAGAAGGAGCAGGAGGAGGAGAAGGAGCAGGAGGAAGTTGAGCAGGAATTGAAGAAGGAGCAGGATTTGGAGAAGGAGCAGAAGCAGGAGAACAAGCAGGAGGTGGCGAAGGACCTGAAGGAGGAGAAGGAGCAGGAAGAGGAGATGGATCAGGAGGAGGTCTTGCGGACTATTGCTGTTGTCCAAATGAATGCACCTTGTGCTTTAGCTTTCGGCACCATCCAGAGTTCCTGCTTGGCTGCTACTGAATGTGTCCCGTCCTCCAGCCTTAAGTACCATCCATCGTTCCTTCTTGGAACGCTCCGACCGGTTTCGCCGCCTTGCGGCTCCTCACGGAGTTACAAACAAACAGACAAAGTCCTTGGTGCGTCACTTGCGAAGGTTAGGTTTAACATGGTGGGCAGAGGGGGGAAACGCCCTCCCTATGTTGTCTGCCTCTTGGTTCTGGCCCGCACCACAGACTTTTGCTGTTGTCCAAATGACTGCACCTTGTGTTTTAGCTTTAGGCACCATCCAGAGTTCCTGCTTGGCTACGACTGAATGTGTCCCGTCCTCCAGCCTTAAGTGCTGTCCATCGTTCCTTCTTGGAACACTCCGACCGGTTTCGCCGCCTTGCGGCTCCTCAGGGAGTTACAAACAAACAGACAAAGTCCTTGGTGCGTCACTTGCGAAGGTTAGGTTTAACATGGTGGGCAGAGGGGGGAAACGCCCTCCCTATGTTGTCTGCCTCTTGGTTCTGGCCCGCACCTCAGACTATTGCTGTTGTCCAAATGAATGCACCTTGTGCTTTAGCTTTAGGCACCATCCAGAGTTCCTGCTTGGCTACTACTGAATGTGTCTCGTCCTCCAGCCTTAAGTACCATCCATCGTTCCTTCTTGGAACACTCCGACCGGTTTCGCCGTCTTGCGGCTCCTCAGGGAGTTACAAACAAACAGACAAAGTCCTTAGTGCGTCACTTGCAAATGTTAGGGTTAGGTTGTATGGTGTGGGCAGGAGGGTAGTTACACCCTCTTGTGTTCGTATTCTCACTCAACGCTTGAGCTTCTTGTCACTTATACCTGCCACTTTTGGTTGGCCCACGCTTTACCTTACCACCCGGCTTCTTTTTCTTGCCGATCTCTTCTTAGTAATTTCTTGATCCGTAATCCTTTGATCCCCCTCTGGGGTTATAATGAGTTCCTGGGTTTTGCCAATTTATGGTCTCTATGTAGTATTTAGTTATTATTTGCTTACTTGAAAATTATTATTGGTGTTGGAACCCTACCCTTTATTTTAAGTAGTGTTAGGGTTATGTTGTATTGAGGTTGGGGGGTTCAGGTTAGGGTTAGGGTTGCTGCACTGGGGTTAGTGTTGGGGTTAGGTGAGGGTCAGGGTCGCAGTTCGGTTCAGGGCTATATTGGGGTTAGGTTCGGGTGCATCAGGGTTAGGGTTAGGTGTTTAGGGGTGGGGTGGGGTTAGGGTTAAGTTTTAGGGGTAGGGTTGGGTGCATCAGGGTTAGGGTTAGGTGTTTAGGGGTAGGGTAGGGTGCATCAGGGTTAGGGTTAGGTGTTTAGGGGTAGGGTAGGGTGCATCAGGGTTAGGGTCCAGGGTCAGAGTTGTGATTAGATTCAGGGCTAGGGGGTTAGAGTTATGGGTTAGGGTTGCATTAGGGGTAGGGTTAAGTGAGGGTCAGGGTTTAGGAGTAGGGTGGGGTGTTTTAGGTTTAGATTTTAGGGGTGGGGTGGGAGATTAGGGTTGCTGTATTAGAGTTACGGTTAGGCTTTAGGGGTGGAGTGGGGTGCATTGGAGTTAGGATTTGGGATATGGATGGGGTCTGTTTGTAGTTAGGGTTGGGGCTTTGGTATGTTTGTTGTGGGCAGTGTGGGGTTTAGTGGTTTTGGTTAGCTCAAACAGTAGGGGTTAGCTCTGTTTATTGTGATTAGGGTAGGGTGTGGTTGCGGTTTGAGAGGTTTATCAAGCTGGGGTTGGGATTTGTGGTAATTAAGGTCGGGGCAGTTTAGTTTTTTGATGTTGGATTTCCCCCATTTTAGATCTGATTTAAGCCCTTTGGTAACTGAGTTTGTAGTGTTGTTATCCAGTGTTTTTCCCTCCTCTTCCTTTGTGAGGTTGTCCAGTTCATGTTGGTCTCCAACCCCATAAATTCCAGGGATTCAAGACCATGCTCCATGAAGTGTCGGGAGGTAGGTTTGTATACATCCTTTGTTCTAATAGCACTGAGGTGCCCTGTGAGCCTCATCCTTAGACTATTCCCTGTTTCTCCTACATACAAGATGTGGCATTGTTTGCATCGAATTGCATATACAGCATTGTGCTGTTCACATGTAATTCTTTGTTTAATTAGGGCTGCTTTTCCTGTCTGTCTATTTTGTATCATTTTGCAGATTATTAGGTATTTACACGTCCCACATTTTGGGTTTGTGCAGTTCTGGGTTGTCTGTTTTCTTATCCTACTCCGAACCAGCATACCTCGAAGGTTTTGACTTCTTCTGTATGCTGACGTTATGTTGTATCGGCTAAGTGTGTCAACATCCTCTTTTAGTTTCCCAAATTGGGTTTTAATCACTCCGTGTATTAGTTTGGTCGTTGTATCGTATGTCGTTATCAGTGGTAGTCTTGCTACTTCTCTGTTTGGCCGTGGGCTATTCAGTCCCCTCAGGAAATCAGACTTAAGGTGCCTGAGGAACCTTTTCGTGTAACCTCTCTGTCTCAGTGCAGTAAATAGGGTTGTGGTGGCTTCCCTAAAGTCCTCTCCGTTTGTGCATATGCGGTGAAAACGTGTCAGTTGTGACTTCACCAGCCCCCGAAAGGTATGTTTTGGATGGTGGCTGTTTATGTGCAGGAGTGTGTGTGTGTGTCTGTTTCTTTAAAGAATACCTTTGTTGCTAGCTTGTGGCTGTTATTCTCCTGTTGTAATTTAAATACTGTGGTGTCCAGGAAATCCAAACTTTCTCTATGCGTTGTAACTTTAAGTTTAATAGATTGGTGGTGACTGTTGAGAATACCTACAAATTCTTGCAATTCTGTTTCTGTGTGAGTCCAGACTCCCCATATGTCATCCAGGTATCTGTAATAACACATCGGGAGCTTGGAACACTTTTCAAAGACTGTGTTTTCCCAGTCTGCCATGTATATGTTTGCGTAGGCCGGGGCAACTTTCTTGCCCATAGCCGTGCCCTTAATCTGCAGGTAGAATTGCTCCTGGAATTCAAAGTCTTTTTTTGTTCGTCCAAGGTGTCATAGCTGGATTCTGGCTGCATCTGGTCTGCGGGGTTGGGGGAACTTTCTAAGGATATTTTCCACTGCCTGTATGCCTCTGTCTGTTTCTATGTTTGTGTATAGGCTTTCAATGTCCATGGTAAAGAGTATTGCGTTCGGGGGTACGGTCAGTGAGTTCACTATTTCTATGAAGTGGTAAGTGTCTTTAATGTAGCTAGGGTGCTTCTGTGCTAAGGGGTTTAGGAATGAGTCAATGTATTCTGCTATCCTGTAGGATTCACTACCACAGTCTGACACAATTGGTCTTCCTGGTGGTATTTCTCCTGGTACAGTCCATGTGTCAGGGTGCTTGTGTATTTTGGGTAGTATGTAGAATTTTCTGGGTTGTGGTTCTTCCCCTCTTAGGTATTCCACTTGTTTCTGATTTAAGTGTTTAGATCTCTTTAGTTCTGTTAAAATGTTTCCAATCTCTTTTCGTGTGTCCTGGTAAATTGGTGCTGTTAATTTAGTGTAGTGGGCTGTATTATTAAGCTGTCTGTGAGCTTCAAGTAGGTACTGTTGCCTATCCATGATCACTATACTACTGCCCTTATCTGCTGGTTTTATGATTATATCTAGATTGTTTCTAAGTTTTATGATTGCCCGTCTCTCTCTTCCAGTGAGGTTTTGCTTGTCTGTCTGTTTAGGGATTTTTTCAATTCGTGATTGAGTCTGTTTAATAAAGTTTAGGATTTCTGGCTCTATTTTATTGTTTGGTGGGGTCCATTCTGATGGTGGTGTAAAAAGTTGCTTGTCTGTTTCTGAATCGCTAAAGTAATCGGTCAGTTTTACTCTCCTGTAAAACCTTTTCAGATCTTCCTGAATTTGTACTTTACAATGTTTTGGGGTTGGAACAAATGTAAGGCCCTTGTTTAAAACCCTCTCCTGTACCTCTGTGGGGTTAAAGAGTTGGGAAATATTAATAACAGTTTTTCCCAGGTTTAATCTACCCTTCTCTTGGGTTAATGTCCTTTTTAGTTTAAAGACTTCATCCACTGGTTTATTATGTTATGGGCAGTGCTATCTGTCCAATGGATGTGGTCAGCCCCCACTTTAAAGGATCTAGCATTAATTGCTGGTATGTAATTCTGTTTTTTTATATGCTGGTTAATTCCTCTGATTGTATCCCTCTCCATTTCTGGAAGTAAGTTACTGAAGTTAATTTCCGGCACCCAGATCTGAGCATTTGGGAATGTGCTCTTAGCCAATTTAAGTAATGACTGCAGTTGCTTGGTTGCAGTCAGTGGTCTCTGCGTTCGATTATTAATGCCAACTGAGAGCACCACCTTTTTAGTCTCCGGACAGGGTTCCAATTTGTCCAGAATTGCTGTGACATGAATGAATTTAGCTCCTGGAAAGCTATCAATTTGGGTGGTGGGATTTGGGCATCTTTTTATCTTGGAGAGGTTAGAATCTCCTATTATTAAAATGGATTTTCTGGGTTCCAATTTCCAGGTAATGTTTTTTCGGCTGGTGTTGGGGTGCCTCGTCACTCTCTGTGCATCTTCCCCTTCAGGGTCAGGTTCTGCCCCTGTTGGTGTGTTTTCTGTTTCTATGTCTGCTCCCCCTGCCTCCCCTATTGTGTTCCCGACCTCGGCGACAGCTATTTCTGCCTCTCCTACTGTGTTATCTGTCTGGGCTCTCATTGTTCCTGTCCCCATTTCTGTGTCTATTGGGTTTACCTGTCCGGTCTGGTCGCTCCTTTGTTTCTGTGGAAGGGGTTGTTTTGTGACTTTGATCTCGGGCTCCAGAACTGCTGTATTTCTTGGGATGGTTGGTTTGGTACAGTCTTTCTTTTGTCTCTGTGGGAGCGGTTGGTACGTGACCCTGGTTTTGGGGTACAGGAATGTTGTGCATGGATTTGTCCCTGGTGTAGGAGGGGTTCTCCCTTCTGTTTGTTTTGGGTCTGAGGAATCCCTAGTGATTTGGTTTAATACGGTCTGATGTTGGTTCCCCATGTAGTGCTGGGGTCTACGTGGCTCAGGCTCTTGAGAGCCAAGTGTGATGTCCAGGTCCCTAATGATGGCCACATTGGAAATCCTGGTCCTTGGCCTGTGGGGTGGGGTAGGGCTAGATGCCGCCCTGGATGGCGGGGAAGGGGGGGGTCGCTACCCTGGACCACAGGGAAGGGGTGGTTTCGGTGGTCTGCTGGTGGTGTGACGAAGTCGGGGAAGCTGGCCCACGGGGTGGGGGGGTCTGTCGGTGGCGTGACGAAGTCGTGGCAACTGGTGCAAGGGGTGGGGGGGTCTGCCGGTGGCGTGACGAAGTCGTGGCAGCTGGTCCAAGGGGTGAGGGCGTCTGTCGGTGGCGTGACGAAGTCATGGCAGCTGGCTCAAAGGGTGGGGGGGTGTGTTGGTGGTGTGACGAAGTCGTGGCAACTGGTGCAAGGGGTGGGGGGTTCCATCGGTGGCATGACGAAGTCATGGCAGCTGGCTCAAAGGGTGGGGGGGGGTGTTGGTGGTGTGACGAAGTCGTGGCAACTGGTGCAAGGGGTGGGGGGGTCTGCCGGTGGCGTGACGAAGTCATGGCAGCTAGCTCAAAGGGTGGGGGGGTGTGTTGGTGGTGTGACGAAGTCGTGGCAACTGGTGCAAGGGGTGGAGGGGTCTGCCGGTGGCGTGCTGAAGTCATGGCAGCTGGCTGAAAGGGTGGGGGGGGTGTCGGTGGCGTGACGAAGTCGTGGCAACTGGTTCACAGGGTGGGGGTGTCCGTCGGTGGCGTGACAAAGTCGTGGCAGCTGGCCCACGGGGTGGGGGGGATTTTCCAGTCCGTCTGCGGCATGAGGGGACTGTGATCGCAGGCTGGTGGAACAAGGCTGCCCAGGTATTTGGCCTATGGCGTGGGGGCATCCTAGTCCGTGTGCCGGTCCGCTGTTTTGTCCCCAATTGTGTGCTGGTCCCTTGCTCTGTCAACCGTGATGCTAATCCAACCACATGTCTCTTTGCCTCATCAATAGATTGAATTTTGAATTCATGTCTAAGACTCTTTTTAATCCAATTAGTCGCTTTCGCCATTATTTCTTCCAGGCGCTCTGTCACTGCAGCCTGAGCAAATTCATTTTCTAATTCTTCCAGGTTTGTTGTATAGTGCTCAATTAGAATCTGTCTGGTCTGTTTTGCCCAATTTTCTGAATTCAAAGCCAATTTGGTTAGGGTTTCCTGTGACGGTTTTGCCGGTTTTATAAAGCAGGTTAGTTTATCAGCTTGTTTTAAGATGCCCATAGGGGGCTGATTCTGGCCCTTTAAGAATATTAGATGGTGGATTGTCTGGAAAATTCTATAAATTATTCTCACTGTTGTAGCAAATTCATCCCTGGCTACGGGGAGACACCTATGTGTACCAGGGTCCGACCTCATATGCGTACGGTTGTCAGACAACCTGCATGTGTTCCGCATAGTGTTAGCCATTCCCTGGGTGTAGAAAAGTGCAAAAGGTTTTAAAAGATGTTACTAGCTTCTATTTGGTAATAGAGGTCCCCGCTAGTAACTGTAATCTCACCCCACGGTGGCTCCCTGGCTCAGATGGTCTCCTGCCTGGGACTGCATCCTCCAAACACTCCCCAGCTCAGCCGGCTGTCCCGCCTGGAAAGGCTCTATTTCCACCAGTCTCACCTCCCCTCCGGTGGCTCTCTGGCTTCGATGGTTCTCTGCCTGCAACAGTACTATCCAAAAACTCTTTAGTTCAGTAAGTTCTCCGGCCTGGAATCTTTTTTTCTCCGACGTTTTGCTTATCCTTAAGCTTCATCACGGAGAAAGGATTTTAATTTTGTTGACAGACGCTTTTAAGTCCGGTGCCTTGGACTGGCCCCTCCCCTGTGTGCTACTGTTGGCTGAAGTTTTGTTCCCGCCCACAAGCAGGAGAAGGAGCAGGAGGTGAGGGTGGATCAGGAGGTGGAGAAGGAGCAGGAGGTGGAGAAGGAGCAGGAGGTGGAGAAGGAGCAGGAGGTGGAGAAGGAGCAGTAGGTGGAGAAGGAGAAGGAGCAGGAGGTGGAAAAGGAGCAGGAGGTGGAACAGGAGCAGGAGGTGGAAAAGGAGCAGGAGGTGGAAAAGGAGCAGGAGGTGGAAAAGGAGCAGGAGGTGGAAAAGGAGCAGGAGGTGGAAAAGGAGCAGGAGGTGGAAAAGGAGCAGGAGGTGGAAAAGGAGCAGGAGGTGGAAAAGGAGCAGGAGGTGGAAAAGGAGCTGGAGGAGGAGAAGGAGCTGGAGGAGGAGAAGGAGCTGGAGGAGGAGAAGGAGCTGGAGGAGGAGAAGGAGCTGGAGGAGGAGAAGGAGCTGGAGGAGGAGAAGGAGCTGGAGGAGGAGAAGGAGCTGGAGGAGGAGAAGGAGCTGGAGGAGGAGGAGGAGGAGGAGGAGAAGGAGCAGGAGGAGGAGAAATAGCACAAGGGGGAGACGGAGCAGGAGGAGGAGCTTGAGCAGGAGTGGGAGAAGGAGTTGGCGATGGAGCAGGATGAGGTTGAGCAGGAGATGGAGAAGGAGCAGGAGGTGGAGAATGAGCCGGACGTAGAGAAGGAGCCGAGGGTGGAGAAGGAGCCGGAGATGGAGATGGAACCGAAGGAGAAGGAGGAGCTGAAGGAGGAGAAGCAACAGGAGGAAGAGAAGTAACAGGAGGAAGAGAAGTAACAGGAGGAGGAGAAGGAGCACGAGGTGGAGCAGGAGGTGGAGAAGGAGGAGGAGGTGGAGAAGGAGGAGGAGGTGGAGCAGGACGTGAAGAAGGGGCAGGAAGGGGAGGAGGAGGAGAAGGAGCCGGAGGAGGAGAAGGAGCAGGAGGTGGAGAAGGAGCAGGAGGTGGAGAAGGAGCAGGAGGTGGAGAAGGAGCAGGAGGTGGAGAAGGAGCAGGAGGTGGAGAAGGAGCAGGAGGTGGAGAAGGAGCAGGAGGTGGAGAAGGAGCAGGAGGTGGAGAAGGAGCAGGAGGTGGAGAAGGAGCAGGAGGTGGAGAAGGAGCAGGAGGTGGAGAAGGAGCAGGAGGTGGAGAAGGAGCAGGAGGTGGAGAAGGAGCAGGAGGTGGAGAAGGAGCAGGAGGTGGAGAAGGAGCAGGAGGTGGAGAAGGAGCAGGAGGTGGAGAAGGAGCAGGAGGTGGAGAAGGAGCAGGAGGTGGAGAAGGAGCAGGAGGTGGAGAAGGAGCAGGAGGTGGAGAAGGAGCAGGAGGTGGAGAAGGAGCAGGAGGTGGAGAAGGAGCAGGAGGTGGAGAAGGAGCAGGAGGTGGAGAAGGAGCAGGAGGTGGAGAAGGAGCAGGAGGTGGAGAAGGAGCAGGAGGTGGAGAAGGAGCAGGAGGTGGAGAAGGAGCAGGAGGTGGAGAAGGAGCAGGAGGTGGAGAAGGAGCAGGAGGTGGAGAAGGAGCAGGAGGTGGAGAAGGAGCAGGAGGTGGAGAAGGAGCAGGAGGTGGAGAAGGAGCAGGAGGTGGAGAAGGAGCAGGAGGTGGAGAAGGAGCAGGAGGTGGAGAAGGAGCAGGAGGTGGAGAAGGAGCAGGAGGTGGAGAAGGAGCAGGAGGTGGAGAAGGAGCAGGAGGTGGAGAAGGAGCAGGAGGTGGAGAAGGAGCAGGAGGTGGAGAAGGAGCAGGAGGTGGAGAAGGAGCAGGAGGTGGAGAAGGAGCAGGAGGTGGAGAAGGAGCAGGAGGTGGAGAAGGAGCAGGAGGTGGAGAAGGAGCAGGAGGTGGAGAAGGAGCAGGAGGTGGAGAAGGAGCAGGAGGTGGAGAAGGAGCAGGAGGTGGAGAAGGAGCAGGAGGTGGAGAAGGAGCAGGAGGTGGAGAAGGAGCAGGAGGTGCAGAAGGAGCAGGAGGAGGAGGAGGAGCTGGAGGAGGTGGAGGAGCTGGAGGAGGTGGAGGAGCTGGAGGAGGTGGAGGAGCTGGAGCAGGAGGAGGAGAAGGAGCAGGAGGAGGAGACGGAGCAGGAGGAGGAGAAATAGCAGGAGGGGGAGACGGAGCAGGAGGAGGAGCTTGAGCAGGAGTGGGAGAAGGAGTTGGCGATGGAGCAGGATGAGGTTGAGCAGGAGATGGCGAAGGAGAAGGAGGTGGAGAATGAGCCGGACGTAGAGAAGGAGCCGAGGGTGGAGAAGGAAAAGGAGGAAGAGAAGTAACAGGAGGAGGAGAAGGAGCACGAGGTGGAGAAGGAAGTTGAGAATGAGCAGGAGGAGGAGGTGGAGCAGGAGGTGGAGAAGGAGGAGGAGGTGGGGCAGGAAGGAGCAGGATTGGAGAAGAAGGAGCAGGATTGGAGAAGAAGGAGCAGGAGGAGAAGAAGGAACAGGAGGAGAAGCAGGAACAGGAGGAGGAGGTGGAGCAGGAGGAGGAGAAGGAGCACGAGGTGGAGAAGGAAGTGGAGAATGAGCAGGAGGAGGAGGTGGAGCAGGAGGTGGAGAAGGAGGAGGAGGTGGGGCAGGAAGGGGAGGAGGAGGAGAAGGAGCAGGATTGGAGAAGATGGAGCAGGAGGAGAAGAAGGAACAGGAGGAGAAGCAGGAACAGGAGGAGGAGGTGGAGCAGGAGGAGGAGGTTGAGCAGGAGGAGGAGGTTGAGCAGGAGGAGGTGAAGGAGCAGCAGGAGGTGAAGGAGCAGCAGGAGGTTGAGCAGGAGGTAGAGTAGGAGGAGGAGATGGAGCAGGGGGAGGATGAGCAGGAGGTGGAGAAGGAGTAGGAGGTGCAGAATTAGCAGCATGAGGAGAAGGAGCAGGAGGAGAAGAAGGAGAAGGACGTGGAGAAGGAGCATGAGGAGGAGGTGGAGCAGGAGGAGGAGGTGGAGCAGGAGGAGGAGGTGGAGGAGGAGAAGGAGCAGGAGATTGTTGAGCTGGAGTTGGAAATGGAGGAGGAGGAGCAGGAGGAGGAGAAGGAGCAGGAGAAGGAGAAGGAGCAGGAGGAGGAGAAGGAGCAGGAGGAGGAGAAGGAGCAGGAGGAGGAGAAGGAGCAGGAGGAGGAGAAGGAGCAGGAGGAGGAGGTGGAGCAGGAGGTGGAGAAGGCGGATGAGGTGGAGCAGGAGTTGAAGAAGGGGCAGGAGGAGGAGGTGGAGCAGGAAGTGGAGGATGAGCAGGAGGAGGAGGTGGAGCAGGAGGTGGAGAAGGAGGAGGAGGTGGAGCAGGAGGTGAAGAAGGGGCAGGAAGGGGAGGAGGAGAAGGAGCAGGAGGAGGAGCAGGAGCAGGAGGAGGAGAAGGAGCAGGAGGAGGAGAAGGAGCAGGAGGAGGAGAAGGAGCAGGAGGAGGAGAAGGAGCAGGAGGAAGTTGAGCAGGAATTGAAGAAGGAGCAGGATTTGGAGAAGGAGCAGAAGCAGGAGAACAAGCAGGAGGTGGCGAAGGACCTGAAGGAGGAGAAGGAGCAGGAAGAGGAGATGGATCAGGAGGAGGTCTTGCGGACTATTGCTGTTGTCCAAATGAATGCACCTTGTGCTTTAGCTTTCGGCACCATCCAGAGTTCCTGCTTGGCTGCTACTGAATGTGTCCCGTCCTCCAGCCTTAAGTACCATCCATCGTTCCTTCTTGGAACGCTCCGACCGGTTTCGCCGCCTTGCGGCTCCTCAGGGAGTTACAAACAAACAGACAAAGTCCTTGGTGCGTCACTTGCGAAGGTTAGGTTTAACATGGTGGGCAGAGGGGGGAAACGCCCTCCCTATGTTGTCTGCCTCTTGGTTCTGGCCCGCACCACAGACTTTTGCTGTTGTCCAAATGAATGCACCTTGTGTTTTAGCTTTCGGCACCATCCAGAGTTCCTGCTTGGCTACTACTGAATGTGTCCCGTCCTCCAGCCTTAAGTGCTATCCATCGTTCCTTCTTGGAACACTCCGACCGGTTTCGCCGCCTTGCGGCTCCTCAGGGAGTTACAAACAAACAGACAAAGTCCTTGGTGCGTCACTTGCGAAGGTTAGGTTTAACATGGTGGGCAGAGGGGGGAAACGCGCTCCCTATGTTGTCTGCCTCTTGGTTCTGGCCCGCACCTCAGACTATTGCTGTTGTCCAAATGAATGCACCTTGTGCTTTAGCTTTAGGCACCATCCAGAGTTCCTGCTTGGCTACTACTGAATGTGTCTCGTCCTCCAGCCTTAAGTACCATCCATCGTTCCTTCTTGGAACACTCCGACCGGTTTCGCCGTCTTGCGGCTCCTCAGGGAGTTACAAACAAACAGACAAAGTCCTTAGTGCGTCACTTGCAAAGGTTAGGGTTAGGTTGTATGGTGTGGGCAGGAGGGTAGTTACACCCTCTTGTGTTCGTATTCTCACTCAACCCTTGAGCTTCTTGTCACTTATACCTGCCACCTTTGGTTGGCCCACGCTTTACCTTACCACCCGGCTTCTTTTTCTTGCCGATCTCTTCTTAGTAATTTCTTGATCCGTAATCCTTTGATCCCCCTCTGGGGTTATAATGAGTTCCTGGGTTTTGCCAATTTATGGTCTCTGTGTAGTATTTAGTTATTATTTGCTTACTTGAAAATTATTATTGGTGTTGGAACCCTACCCTTTATTTTAAGTAGTGTTAGGGTTATGTTGTATTGAGGTTGGGGGGTTCAGGTTAGGGTTAGGGTTGCTGCACTGGGGTTAGTGTTGGGGTTAGGTGAGGGTCAGGGTCGCAGTTAGGTTCAGGGCTATATTCGGGTTAGGTTCGGGTGCATCAGGGTTAGGGTTAGGTGTTTAGGGGTTGGGTGGGGTTAGGGTTAAGTTTTAGGGGTAGGGTTGGGTGCATCAGGGTTAGAGTTAGGTGTTTAGGGGTAGGGTAGGGTGCATCAGGGTTAGGGTTAGGTGTTTAGGGGTAGGGTAGGGTGCATCAGGGTTAGGGTCCAGGGTCAGAGTTGTGATTAGATTCAGGGCTAGGGGGTTAGAGTTATGGGTTAGGGTTGCATTAGGGGTAGGGTTAAGTGAGGGTCAGGGTTTAGGAGTAGGGTGGGGTGTTTTAGGTTTAGATTTTAGGGGTGGGGTGGGAGATTAGGGTTGCTGTATTAGAGTTACGGTTAGGCTTTAGGGGTGGAGTGGGGTGCATTGGAGTTAGGATTTGGGATATGGATGGGGTCTGTTTGTAGTTAGGGTTGGGGCTTTGGTATGTTTGTTGTGGGCAGTGTGGGGTTTAGTGGTTTTGGTTAGCTCAAACAGTAGGGGTTAGCTCTGTTTATTGTGATTAGGGTAGGGTGTGGTTGCGGTTTGAGAGGTTTATCAAGCTGGGGTTGGGATTTGTGGTAATTAAGGTCGGGGCAGTTTAGTTTTTTGATGTTGGATTTCCCCCATTTTAGATCTGATTTAAGCCCTTTGGTAACTGAGTTTGTAGGGTTGTTATCCAGTGTTTTTCCCTCCTCTTCCTTTGTGAGGTTGTCCAGTTCATGTTGGTCTCCAACCCCATAAATTCCAGGGATTCAAGACCATGCTCCATGAAGTGTCGGGAGGTAGGTTTGTATACATCCTTTGTTCTAATAGCACTGAGGTGCCCTGTGAGCCTCATCCTTAGACTATTCCCTGTTTCTCCTACATACAAGATGTGGCATTGTTTGCATCGAATTGCATATACAGCATTGTGCTGTTCACATGTAATTCTTTGTTTAATTAGGGCTGCTTTTCCTGTCTGTCTATTTTGTATCATTTTGCAGATTATTAGGTATTTACACGTCCTTCATTTTGGGTTTGTGCAGTTCTGGGTTGTCTGTTTTCTTATCCTACTCCGAACCAGCATACCTCGAAGGTTTTGACTTCTTCTGTATGCTGACGTTATGTTGTATCGGCTAAGTGTGTCAACATCCTCTTTTAGTTTCCCAAATTGGGTTTTAATCACTCCGTGTATTAGTTTGGTCGTTGTATCGTATGTCGTTATCAGTGGTAGTCTTGCTACTTCTCTGTTTGGCCGTGGGCTATTCAGTCCCCTCAGGAAATCAGACTTAAGGTGCCTGAGGAACCTTTTCGTGTAACCTCTCTGTCTCAGTGCAGTAAATAGGGTTGTGGTGGCTTCCCTAAAGTCCTCTCCGTTTGTGCATATGCGGTGAAAACGTGTCAGTTGTGACTTCACCAGCCCCCGAAAGGTATGTTTTGGATGGTGGCTGTTTATGTGCAGGAGTGTGTGTGTGTCTGTTTCTTTAAAGAATACCTTTGTTGCTAGCTTGTGGCTGTTATTCTCCTGTTGTAATTTAAATACTGTGGTGTCCAGGAAATCCACACTTTCTCTATGTGTTGTCACTTTAAGTTTAATAGATTGGTGGTGACTGTTGAGAATACCTACAAATTCTTGCAATTCTGTTTCTGTGTGAGTCCAGACTCCCCATATGTCATCCAGGTATCTGTAATAACACATCGGGAGCTTGGAACACTTTTCAAAGACTGTGTTTTCCCAGTCTGCCATGTATATGTTTGCGTAGGCCGGGGCAACTTTCTTGCCCATAGCCGTGCCCTTAATCTGTAGGTAGAATTGCTCCTGGAATTCAAAGTCATTTTTTGTTAGTCCAAGGTGTAATACCTGGATTATGGCTGCATCTGGTCTGTGGGGTTGGGGGAACTTTCTAAGGATATTTTCCACTGCCTGTATGCCTCTGTCTGTTTCTATGTTTGTGTATAGGCTTTCAATGTCCATGGTAAAGAGTATTGCGTTCGGGGGTACGGTCAGTGAGTTCACTATTTCTATGAAGTGGTAAGTGTCTTTAATGTAGCTAGGGTGCTTCTGTGATAAGGGGTTTAGGAATGAGTCAATGTGTTCTGCTATCCTGTAGGATTCACTACCACAGTTTGACACAATTGGTCTTCCTGGTGGTATTTCTCCTGGTACAGTCCATGTGTCAGGGTGCTTGTGTATTTTGGGTAGTATGTAGAATTTTCTGGGTTGTGGTTCTTCCCCTCTTAGGTATTCCACTTGTTTCTGATTTAAGTGTTTAGATCTCTTTAGTTCTGTTAAAATGTTTCCAATCTCTTTTCGTGTGTCCTGGTAAATTGGTGCTGTTAATTTAGTGTAGTGGGCTGTATTATTAAGCTGTCTGTGAGCTTCAAGTAGGTACTGTTGCCTATCCATGATCACTATACTACTGCCCTTATCTGCTGGTTTTATGATTATATCTAGATTGTTTCTAAGTTCTATGATTGCCCGTCTCTCTCTTCCAGTGAGGTTTTGCTTGTCTGTCTGTTTAGGGATTTTTTCAATTTGTGATTGAGTCTGTTTAATAAAGTTTAGGATTTCTGGCTCTATTTTATTGTTTGGTGGGGTCCATTCTGATGGTGGTGTAAAAAGTTGCTTGTCTGTTTCTGAATCGCTAAAGTAATCGGTCAGTTTTACTCTCCTGTAAAACCTTTTCAGATCTTCCTGAATTTGTACTTTACAATGTTTTGGGGTTGGAACAAATGTAAGGCCCTTGTTTAAAACCCTCTCCTGTACCTCTGTGGGGTTAAAGAGTTGGGAAATATTAATAACAGTTTTTCCCAGGTGTAATCTACCCTTCTCTTGGGTTAATGTCCTTTTTAGTTTAAAGACTTCATCCACTGGTTTATTATGTTATGGGCAGTGCTATCTGTCCAATGGATGTGGTCAGCCCCCACTTTAAAGGATCTAGCATTAATTGCTGGTATGTAATTCTGTTTTTTTATATGCTGGTTAATTCCTCTGATTGTATCCCTCTCCATTTCTGGAAGTAAGTTACTGAAGTTAATTTCCGGCACCCAGATCTGAGCATTTGGGAATGTGCTCTTAGCCAATTTAAGTAATGACTGCAGTTGCTTGGTTGCAGTCAGTGGTCTCTGCGTTCGATTATTAATGCCAACTGAGAGCACCACCTTTTTAGTCTCCGGACAGGGTTCCAATTTGTCCAGAATTGCTGTGACATGAATGAATTTAGCTCCTGGAAAGCTATCAATTTGGGTGGTGGGATTTGGGCATCTTTTTATCTTGGAGAGGTTAGAATCTCCTATTATTAAAATGGATTTTCTGGGTTCCAATTTCCAGGTAATGTTTTTTCGGCTGGTGTTGGGGTGCCTCGTCACTCTCTGTGCATCTTCCCCTTCAGGGTCAGGTTCTGCCCCTGTTGGTGTGTTTTATGTTTCTATGTCTGCTCCCCCTGCCTCCCCTATTGTGTTCCCTACCTCGGCTACAGCTATTTCTGCCTCTCCTACTGTGTTATCTGTCTGGGCTCTCATTGTTCCTGTCCCCATTTCTGTGTCTATTGGGTTTACCTGTCCGGTCTGGTCGCTCCTTTGTTTCTGTGGAAGGGGTTGTTTTGTGACTTTGATCTCGGGCTCTAGAACTGCTGTATTTCTTGGGATGGTTGGTTTGGTACAGTCTTTCTTTTGTCTCTGTGGGAGCGGTTGGTACGTGACCCTGGTTTTGGGGTACAGGAATGTTGTGCATGGATTTGTCCCTGGTGTAGGAGGGGTTCTCCCTTCTGTTTGTTTTGGGTCTGAGGAATCCCTAGTGATTTGGTTTAATACGGTCTGATGTTGGTTCCCCATGTAGTGCTGGGGTCTACGTGGCTCAGGCTCTTGAGAGCCAAGTGTGATGTCCAGGTCCCTAATGATGGCCACATTGGAAATACTGGTCCTTGGCCTGTGGGGTAGGGTAGAGCTAGATGCCGCCCTGGATGGCGGGGAAGGGGGGTCGCTGCCCTGGACCACAGGGAAGGGGGGATTTCGGTGGTCTGCTGGTGGTGTGACGAAGTAGAGGAAGCTGGCCCACGGGGTGGGGGGGTCTGTCGGTGGCGTGACGAAGTCGTGGCAACTGGTGCAAGGGGTGGTGGGGTCTGCCGGTGGCGTGACGAAGTCGTGGCAGCTGGTCCAAGGGGTGAGGGGGTGTGTTGGTGGTGTGACGAAGTCGTGGCAACTGGTGCAAGGGGTGGGGGGGTCCATCGGTGGCATGACGAAGTCATGGCAGCCGGCTCAAAGGGTGGGGGGGGGTGTTGGTGGTGTGACGAAGTCGTGGCAACTGGTGCAAGGGATGGGGGGGTCTGCCGGTGGCGTGACGAAGTCATGGCATCTAGCTCAAAGGGTGGGGGGGTGTGTTGGTGTTGTGACGAAGTCGTGGCAACTGGTGCAAGGGGTGGGGGGGGGGTCTGCCGGTGGCGTGCTGAAGTCATGGCAGCTGGCTGAAAGGGTGGGGGGGGTGTCGGTGGCGTGACGAAGTCGTGGCAACTGGTTCACAGGGTGGGGGTGTCCGTCGGTGGCGTGACAAAGTCGTGGCAGCTGGCCCACGGGGTGGGGGGGTTTTTCCAGTCCGTCTGCGGCATGAGGGGGCTGTGATCGCAGGCTGGTGGAACAAGGCTGCCCAGGTATTTGGCCTATGGCGTGGGGGCATCCTAGTCCGTGTGCCGGTCCGCTGTTTTGTCCCCAATTGTGTGCTGGTCCCTTGCTCTGTCAACCGTGATGCTAATCCAACCACATGTCTCTTTGCCTCATCAATAGATTGAATTTTGAATTTATGTCTAAGACTCTTTTTAATCCAATTAGTCGCTTTCGCCATTATTTCTTCCAGGCGCTCTGTCACTGCAGCCTGAGCAAATTCATTTTCTAATTCTTCCAGGTTTGTTGTATAGTGCTCAATTAGAATCTGTCTGGTCTGTTTTGCCCAATTTTCTGAATTCAAAGCCAATTTGGTTAGGGTTTCCTGTGACGGTTTTGCCGGTTTTATAAAGCAGGTTAGTTTATCAGCTTGTTTTAAGATGCCCTTAGGGGGCTGATTTTGGCCCTTTAAGAATATTAGATGGTGGATTGTCTGGAAAATTCTATAAATTATTCTCACTGTTGTAGCAAATTCATCCCTGGCTACGGGGAGACACCTATGTGTACCAGGGTCCGACCTCATATGCGTACGGTTGTCAGACAACCTGCATGTGTTCCGCATAGTGTTAGCCATTCCCTGGGTGTAGAAAGGTGCAAAAGGTTTTAAAAGATGTTACTAGCTTCTATTTGGTAATAGAGGTCCCCGCTAGTAACTGTAATCTCACCCCACGGTGGCTCCCTGGCTCAGATGGTCTCCTGCCTGGGACTGCATCCTCCAAACACTCCCCAGCTCAGCCGGCTGTCCCGCCTGGAAAGGCTCTATTTCCACCAGTCTCACCTCCCCTCCGGTGGCTCTCTGGCTTCGATGGTTCTCTGCCTGCAACAGTACTATCCAAAAACTCTTTAGTTCAGTAAGTTCTCCGGCCTGGAATCTTTTTTTCTCCGACGTTTCGCTTATCCTTAAGCTTCATCACGGAGAAAGGATTTTCATTTTGTTGACAGACGCTTTTAAGTCCGGTGCCTTGGACTGGCCCCTCCCCTGTGTGCTACTGTTGGCTGAAGTTTTGTTCCCGCCCACAAGCAGGAGAAGGAGCAGGAGGTGAGGGTGGATCAGGAGGTGGAGAGGGAGCAGGAGGTGGAGAAGGAGCAGGAAGTGGAGAAGGAGCAGGAGGTGGAGAAGGAGCAGTAGGTGGAGAAGGAGAAGGAGCAGGAGGTGGAAAAGGAGCAGGAGGTGGAACAGGAGCAGGAGGTGGAACAGGAGCAGGAGGTGGAAAAGGAGCAGGAGGTGGAAAAGGAGCAGGAGGTGGAAAAGGAGCAGGAGGTGGAAAAGGAGCAGGAGGTGGAAAAGGAGCAGGAGGTGGAAAAGGAGCAGGAGGTGGAAAAGGAGCAGGAGGTGGAAAAGGAGCAGGAGGTGGAAAAGGAGCTGGAGGAGGAGAAGGAGCTGGAGGAGGAGAAGGAGCTGGAGGAGGAGAAGGAGCTGGAGGAGGAGAAGGAGCTGGAGGAGGAGAAGGAGCTGGAGGAGGAGGAGGAGGGGGAGGAGAAGGAGCAGGAGGAGGAGAAATAGCACAAGGGGGAGACGGAGCAGGAGGAGGAGCTTGAGCAGGAGTGGGAGAAGGAGTTGGCGATGGAGCAGGATGAGGTTGAGCAGGAGATGGAGAAGGAGCAGGAGGTGGAGAATGAGCCGGACGTAGAGAAGGAGCCGAGGGTGGAGAAGGAGCCGGAGATGGAGATGGAACCGGAGGAGAAGAAGGAGCTGAAGGAGGAGAAGCAACAGGAGGAAGAGAAGTAACAGGAGGAAGAGAAGTAACAGGAGGAGGAGAAGGAGCACGAGGTGAAGAAGGAAGTGGAGAATGAGCAGGAGGAGGAGGTGGAGCAGGAGGTGGAGAAGGAGGAGGAGGTGGAGAAGGAGGAGGAGGTGGAGCAGGACGTGAAGAAGGGGCAGGAAGGGGAGGAGGAGGAGAAGGAGCCGGAGGAGGAGAAGGAGCAGGAGGTGGAAATGGAGCAGGAGGTGGAAAAGGAGCAGGAGGTGGAAAAGGAGCAGGAGGTGGAGAAGGAGCAGGAGGTGGAGAAGGAGCAGGAGGTGGAGAAGGAGCAGGAGGTGGAGAAGGAGCAGGAGGTGGAGAAGGAGCAGGAGGTGGAGAAGGAGCAGGAGGTGGAGAAGGAGCAGGAGGTGGAGAAGGAGCAGGAGGTGGAGAAGGAGCAGGAGGTGGAGAAGGAGCAGGAGGTGGAGAAGGAGCAGGAGGTGGAGAAGGAGCAGGAGGTGGAGAAGGAGCAGGAGGTGGAGAAGGAGCAGGAGGTGGAGAAGGAGCAGGAGGTGGAGAAGGAGCAGGAGGTGGAGAAGGAGCAGGAGGTGGAGAAGGAGCAGGAGGTGGAGAAGGAGCAGGAGGTGGAGAAGGAGCAGGAGGTGGAGAAGGAGCAGGAGGTGGAGAAGGAGCAGGAGGTGGAGAAGGAGCAGGAGGTGGAGAAGGAGCAGGAGGTGGAGAAGGAGCAGGAGGTGGAGAAGGAGCAGGAGGTGGAGAAGGAGCATGAGGTGGAGAAGGAGCATGAGGTGGAGAAGGAGCATGAGGTGGAGAAGGAGCATGAGGTGGAGAAGGAGCATGAGGTGGAGAAGGAGCATGAGGTGGAGAAGGAGCATGAGGTGGAGAAGGAGCATGAGGTGGAGAAGGAGCAGGAGGTGGAGAAGGAGCAGGAGGTGGAGAAGGAGCAGGAGGTGGAGAAGGAGCAGGAGGTGGAGAAGGAGCAGGAGGTGGAGAAGGAGCAGGAGGTGGAGAAGGAGCAGGAGGTGGAGAAGGAGCAGGAGGTGGAGAAGGAGCAGGAGGTGGAGAAGGAGCTGGAGGTGGAGAAGGAGCAGGAGGTGGAGAAGGAGCAGGAGGTGGAGAAGGAGCAGGAGGTGGAGAAGGAGCAGAAGGTGGAGAAGGAGCAGGAGGTGGAGAAGGAGCAGGAGGTGGAGAAGGAGCAGGAGGTGGAGAAGGAGCAGGAGGTGGAGAAGGAGCAGGAGGTGGAGAAGGAGCAGGAGGTGGAGAAGGAGCAGGAGGTGGAGAAGGAGCAGGAGGTGGAGAAGGAGCAGGAGGTGGAGAAGGAGCAGGAGGTGGAGAAGGAGCAGGAGGTGGAGAAGGAGCAGGAGGTGGAGAAGGAGCAGGAGGTGGAGAAGGAGCAGGAGGTGGAGAAGGAGCAGGAGGAGCAGAAGGAGCTGTAGGAGGAGAAGGAGCTGGAGGAGGAGCTTGAGCAGGAGTGGGAGAAGGAGTTGGCGATGGAGCAGGATGAGGTTGAGCAGGAGATGGCGAAGGAGAAGGAGGTGGAGAATGAGCCGGACGTAGAGAAGGAGCCGAGGGTGGAGAAGGAACAGGAGGAAGAGAAGTAACAGGAGGAGGAGAAGGAGCACGAGGTGGAGAAGGAAGTGGAGAATGAGCAGGAGGAGGAGGTGGAGCAGGAGCTGGAGAAGGAGGAGGAGGTGGGGCAGGAAGGGGAGGAGGAGGAGAAGGAGCAGGATTGGAGAAGATGGAGCAGGAGGAGAAGGAACAGGAGGAGAAGCAGGAACAGGAGGAGGAGGTGGAGCAGGAGGAGGAGAAGGAGCACGAGGTGGAGAAGGAAGTGGAGAATGAGCAGGAGGAGGAGGTGGAGCAGGAGGTGGAGAAGGAGGAGGAGGTGGGGCAGGAAGGGGAGGAGGAGGAGAAGGAGCAGGATTGGAGAAGATGGAGCAGGAGGAGAAGAAGGAACAGGAGGAGAAGCAGGAACAGGAGGAGGAGGTTGAGCAGGAGGAGGAGGTTGAGCAGGAGGAGGAGGTTGAGCAGGAGGAGGAGGTTGAGCAGGAGGAGGAGGTTGAGCAGGAGGAAGAGGTTGAGCAGGAGGAGGTGAAGGAGCAGCAGGAGGTGAAGGAGCAGCAGGAGGTTGAGCAGGAGGTAGAGTAGGAGGAGGAGATGGAGCAGGGGGAGGATGAGCAGGAGGTGGAGAAGGAGTAGGAGGTGCAGAATTAGCAGCATGAGGAGAAGGAGCAGGAGGAGAAGAAGGAGAAGGACGTGGAGAAGGAGCATGAGGAGGAGGTGGAGCAGGAGGAGGAGGTGGAGCAGGAGGAGGAGGTGGAGGAGGAGAAGGAGCAGGAGATTGTTGAGCTGGAGTTGGAAATGGAGGAGAAGGAGCAGGAGGAGGAGAAGGAGCAGGAGGAGGAGAAGGAGCAGCAGGAGGAGAAGGAGCAGGAGGAGGAGAAGGAGCAGGAGGAGGAGAAGGAGCAGGAGGAGGAGAAGGAGCAGGAGGAGGAGGTGGAGCAGGAGGTGGAGAAGGCGGATGAGGTGGAGCAGGAGTTGAAGAAGGGGCAGGAGGAGGAGGTGGAGCAGGAAGTGGAGGATGAGCAGGAGGAGGAGGTGGAGCAGGAGGTGGAGAAGGAGGAGGAGGTGGAGCAGGAGGTGAAGAAGGGGCAGGAAGGGGAGGAGGAGAAGGAGCAGGAGGAGGAGCAGGAGCAGGAGGAGGAGAAGGAGCAGGAGGAGGAGAAGGAGCAGGAGGAGGAGAAGGAGCAGGAGGAGGAGAAGGAGCAGGAGGAGGAGAAGGAGCAGGCGGAGGAGAAGGAGCAGGAGGAAGTTGAGCAGGAATTGAAGAAGGAGCAGGATTTGGAGAAGGAGCAGAAGCAGGAGAACAAGCAGGAGGTGGCGAAGGACCTGAAGGAGGAGAAGGAGCAGGAAGAGGAGATGGATCAGGAGGAGGTCTTGCGGACTATTGCTGTTGTCCAAATGAATGCACCTTGTCCTTTAGCTTTCGGCACCATCCAGAGTTCCTGCTTGGCTGCTACTGAATGTGTCCCGTCCTCCAGCCTTAAGTACCATCCATCGTTCCTTCTTGGAACGCTCCGACCGGTTTCGCCGCCTTGCGGCTCCTCAGGGAGTTACAAACAAACAGACAAAGTCCTTGGTGCGTCACTTGCGAAGGTTAGGTTTAACATGGTGGGCAGAGGGGGGAAACGCCCTCCCTATGTTGTCTGCCTCTTGGTTCTGGCCCGCACCTCAGACTATTGCTGTTGTCCAAATGAATGCACCTTGTGCTTTAGCTTTAGGCACCATCCAGAGTTCCTGCTTGGCTACTACTGAATGTGTCTCGTCCTCCAGCCTTTAGTACCATCCATCGTTCCTTCTTGGAACACTCCGACCGGTTTCGCCGTCTTGCGGCTCCTCAGGGAGTTACAAACAAACAGACAAAGTCCTTAGTGCGTCACTTGCAAAGGTTAGGGTTAGGTTGTATGGTGTGGGCAGGAGGGTAGTTACACCCTCTTGTGTTCGTATTCTCACTCAACCCTTGAGCTTCTTGTCACTTATACCTGCCACCTTTGGTTGGCCCACGCTTTACCTTACCACCCGGCTTCTTTTTCTTGCCGATCTCTTCTTAGTAATTTCTTGATCCGTAATCCTTTGATCCCCCTCTGGGGTTATAATGAGTTCCTGGGTTTTGCCAATTTATGGTCTCTGTGTAGTATTTAGTTATTATTTGCTTACTTGAAAATTATTATTGGTGTTGGAACCCTACCCTTTATTTTAAGTAGTGTTAGGGTTATGTTGTATTGAGGTTGGGGGGTTCAGGTTAGGGTTAGGGTTGCTGCACTGGGGTTAGTGTTGGGGTTAGGTGAGGGTCAGGGTCGCAGTTAGGTTCAGGGCTATATTGGGGTTAGGTTCGGGTGCATCAGGGTTAGGGTTAGGTGTTTAGGGGTTGGGTGGGGTTAGGGTTAAGTTTTAGGGGTAGGGTTGGGTGCATCAGGGTTAGAGTTAGGTGTTTAGGGGTAGGGTAGGGTGCATCAGGGTTAGGGTTAGGTGTTTAGGGGTAGGGTAGGGTGCATCAGGGTTAGGGTCCAGGGTCAGAGTTGTGATTAGATTCAGGGCTAGGGGGTTAGAGTTATGGGTTAGGGTTGCATTAGGGGTAGGGTTAAGTGAGGGTCAGGGTTTAGGAGTAGGGTGGGGTGTTTTAGGTTTAGATTTTAGGGGTGGGGTGGGAGATTAGGGTTGCTGTATTAGAGTTACGGTTAGGCTTTAGGGGTGGAGTGGGGTGCATTGGAGTTAGGATTTGGGATATGGATGGAGTCTGTTTGTAGTTAGGGTTGGGGCTTTGGTCTGTTTGTTGTGGGCAGTGTGGGGTTTAGTGGTTTTGGTTCGCTCAAACAGTAGGGGTTAGCTCTGTTTATTGTGATTAGGGTAGGGTGTGGTTGCGGTTTGAGAGGTTTATCAAGCTGGGGTTGGGATTTGTGGTAATTAAGGTCGGGGCAGTTTAGTTTTTTGATGTTGGATTTCCCCCATTTTAGATCTGATTTAAGCCCTTTGGTAACTGAGTTTGTAGGGTTGTTATCCAGTGTTTTCCCTCCTCTTCCTTTGTGAGGTTGTCCAGTTCATGTTGGTCTCCAACCCCATAAATTCCAGGGATTCAAGACCATGCTCCATGAAGTGTCGGGAGGTAGGTTTGTATACATCCTTTGTTCTAATAGCACTGAGGTGCCCTGTGAGCCTCATCCTTAGACTATTCCCTGTTTCTCCTACATACAAGATGTGGCATTGTTTGCATCGAATTGCATATACAGCATTGTGCTGTTCACATGTAATTCTTTGTTTAATTAGGGCTGCTTTTCCTGTCTGTCTATTTTGTATCATTTTGCAGATTATTAGGTATTTACACGTCCTTCATTTTGGGTTTGTGCAGTTCTGGGTTGTCTGTTTTCTTATCCTACTCCGAACCAGCATACCTCGAAGGTTTTGACTTCTTCTGTATGCTGACGTTATGTTGTATCGGCTAAGTGTGTCAACATCCTCTTTTAGTTTCCCAAATTGGGTTTTAATCACTCCGTGTATTAGTTTGGTCGTTGTATCGTATGTCGTTATCAGTGGTAGTCTTGCTACTTCTCTGTTTGGCCGTGGGCTATTCAGTCCCCTCAGGAAATCAGACTTAAGGTGCCTGAGGAACCTTTTCGTGTAACCTCTCTGTCTCAGTGCAGTAAATAGGGTTGTGGTGGCTTCCCTAAAGTCCTCTCCGTTTGTGCATATGCGGTGAAAACGTGTCAGTTGTGACTTCACCAGCCCCCGAAAGGTATGTTTTGGATGGTGGCTGTTTATGTGCAGGAGTGTGTGTGTGTCTGTTTCTTTAAAGAATACCTTTGTTGCTAGCTTGTGGCTGTTATTCTCCTGTTGTAATTTAAATACTGTGGTGTCCAGGAAATCCACACTTTCTCTATGTGTTGTCACTTTAAGTTTAATAGATTGGTGGTGACTGTTGAGAATACCTACAAATTCTTGCAATTCTGTTTCTGTGTGAGTCCAGACTCCCCATATGTCATCCAGGTATCTGTAATAACACATCGGGAGCTTGGAACACTTTTCAAAGACTGTGTTTTCCCAGTCTGCCATGTATATGTTTGCGTAGGCCGGGGCAACTTTCTTGCCCATAGCCGTGCCCTTAATCTGTAGGTAGAATTGCTCCTGGAATTCAAAGTCATTTTTTGTTAGTCCAAGGTGTAATACCTGGATTATGGCTGCATCTGGTCTGTGGGGTTGGGGGAACTTTCTAAGGATATTTTCCACTGCCTGTATGCCTCTGTCTGTTTCTATGTTTGTGTATAGGCTTTCAATGTCCATGGTAAAGAGTATTGCGTTCGGGGGTACGGTCAGTGAGTTCACTATTTCTATGAAGTGGTAAGTGTCTTTAATGTAGCTAGGGTGCTTCTGTGATAAGGGGTTTAGGAATGAGTCAATGTGTTCTGCTATCCTGTAGGATTCACTACCACAGTCTGACACAATTGGTCTTCCTGGTGGTATTTCTCCTGGTACAGTCCATGTGTCAGGGCGCTTGTGTATTTTGGGTAGTATGTAGAATTTTCTGGGTTGTGGTTCTTCCCCTCTTAGGTATTCCACTTGTTTCTGATTTAAGTGTTTAGATCTCTTTAGTTCTGTTAAAATGTTTCCAATCTCTTTTCGTGTGTCCTGGTAAATTGGTGCTGTTAATTTAGTGTAGTGGGCTGTATTATTAAGCTGTCTGTGAGCTTCAAGTAGGTACTGTTGCCTATCCATGATCACTATACTACTGCCCTTATCTGCTGGTTTTATGATTATATCTAGATTGTTTCTAAGTTCTATGATTGCCCGTCTCTCTCTTCCAGTGAGGTTTTGCTTGTCTGTCTGTTTAGGGATTTTTTCAATTTGTGATTGAGTCTGTTTAATAAAGTTTAGGATTTCTGGCTCTATTTTATTGTTTGGTGGGGTCCATTCTGATGGTGGTGTAGAAAGTTGCTTGTCTGTTTCTGAATCGCTAAAGTAATCGGTCAGTTTTACTCTCCTGTAAAACCTTTTCAGATCTTCCTGAATTTGTACTTTACAATGTTTTGGGGTTGGAACAAATGTAAGGCCCTTGTTTAAAACCCTCTCCTGTACCTCTGTGGGGTTAAAGAGTTGGGAAATATTAATAACAGTTTTTCCCAGGTGTAATCTACCCTTCTCTTGGGTTAATGTCCTTTTTAGTTTAAAGACTTCATCCACTGGTTTATTATGTTATGGGCAGTGCTATCTGTCCAATGGATGTGGTCAGCCCCCACTTTAAAGGATCTAGCATTAATTGCTGGTATGTAATTCTGTTTTTTTATATGCTGGTTAATTCCTCTGATTGTATCCCTCTCCATTTCTGGAAGTAAGTTACTGAAGTTAATTTCCAGCACCCAGATCTGAGCATTTGGGAATGTGCTCTTAGCCAATTTAAGTAATGACTGCAGTTGCTTGGTTGCAGTCAGTGGTCTCTGCGTTCGATTATTAATGCCAACTGAGAGCACCACCTTTTTAGTCTCCGGACAGGGTTCCAATTTGTCCAGAATTGCTGTGACATGAATGAATTTAGCTCCTGGAAAGCTATCAATTTGGGTGGTGGGATTTGGGCATCTTTTTATCTTGGAGAGGTTAGAATCTCCTATTATTAAAATGGATTTTCTGGGTTCCAATTTCCAGGTAATGTTTTTTCGGCTGGTGTTGGGGTGCCTCGTCACTCTCTGTGCATCTTCCCCTTCAGGGTCAGGTTCTGCCCCTGTTGGTGTGTTTTATGTTTCTATGTCTGCTCCCCCTGCCTCCCCTATTGTGTTCCCTACCTCGGCTACAGCTATTTCTGCCTCTCCTACTGTGTTATCTGTCTGGGCTCTCATTGTTCCTGTCCCCATTTCTGTGTCTATTGGGTTTACCTGTCCGGTCTGGTCGCTCCTTTGTTTCTGTGGAAGGGGTTGTTTTGTGACTTTGATCTCGGGCTCTAGAACTGCTGTATTTCTTGGGATGGTTGGTTTGGTACAGTCTTTCTTTTGTCTCTGTGGGAGCGGTTGGTACGTGACCCTGGTTTTGGGGTACAGGAATGTTGTGCATGGATTTGTCCCTGGTGTAGGAGGGGTTCTCCCTTCTGTTTGTTTTGGGTCTGAGGAATCCCTAGTGATTTGGTTTAATACGGTCTGATGTTGGTTCCCCATGTAGTGCTGGGGTCGACGTGGCTCAGGCTCTTGAGAGCCAAGTGTGATGTCCAGGTCCCTAATGATGGCCACATTGGAAATCCTGGTCCTTGGCCTGTGGGGTAGGGTAGAGCTAGATGCCGCCCTGGATGGCGGGGAAGGGGGGTCGCTGCCCTGTACCACAGGGAAGGGGGGATTTCGGTGGTCTGCTGGTGGTGTGACGAAGTCGAGGAAGCTGGCCCACGGGGTGGGGGGGTCTGTCGGTGGCGTGACGAAGTCGTGGCAACTGGTGCAAGTGGTGGTGGGGTCTGCCGGTGGCGTGACGAAGTCGTGGCAGCTGGTCCAAGGGGTGAGGGGGTCTGTCGGTGGCGTGACGAAGTCATGGCAGCTGGCTCAAAGGGTGGGGGGGTGTGTTGGTGGTGTGACGAAGTCGTGGCAACTGGTGCAAGGGGTGGGGGGGTCCATCGGTGGCATGACGAAGTCATGGCAGCCGGCTCAAAGGGTGGGGGGGGTGTTGGTGGTGTGACGAAGTCGTGGCAACTGGTGCAAGGGATGGGGGGGTCTGCCGGTGGCGTGACGAAGTCATGGCATCTAGCTCAAAGGGTGGGGGGGTGTGTTGGTGTTGTGACGAAGTCGTGGCAACTGGTGCAAGGGGTGGGGGGGGGTCTGCCGGTGGCGTGCTGAAGTCATGGCAGCTGGCTGAAAGGGTGGGGGTGGGTGTCGGTGGCGTGACGAAGTCGTGGCAACTGGTTCACAGGGTGGGGGTGTCCGTCGGTGGCGTGACAAAGTCGTGGCAGCTGGCCCACGGGGTGGGGGGGTTTTTCCAGTCCGTCTGCGGCATGAGGGGGCTGTGATCGCAGGCTGGTGGAACAAGGCTGCCCAGGTATTTGGCCTATGGCGTGGGGGCATCCTAGTCCGTGTGCTGGTCCGCTGTTTTGTCCCCAATTGTGTGCTGGTCCCTTGCTCTGTCAACCGTGATGCTAATCCAACCACATGTCTCTTTGCCTCATCAATAGATTGAATTTTGAATTTATGTCTAAGACTCTTTTTAATCCAATTAGTCGCTTTCGCCATTATTTCTTCCAGGCGCTCTGTCACTGCAGCCTGAGCAAATTCATTTTCTAATTCTTCCAGGTTTGTTGTATCGTGCTCAATTAGAATCTGTCTGGTCTGTTTTGCCCAATTTTCTGAATTCAAAGCCAATTTGGTTAGGGTTTCCTGTGACGGTTTTGCCGGTTTTATAAAGCAGGTTAGTTTATCAGCTTGTTTTAAGATGCCCTTAGGGGGCTGATTCTGGCCCTTTAAGAATATTAGATGGTGGATTGTCTGGAAAATTCTATAAATTATTCTCACTGTTGTAGCAAATTCATCCCTGGCTACGGGGAGACACCTATGTGTACCAGGGTCCGACCTCATATGCGTACGGTTGTCAGACAACCTGCATGTGTTCCGCATAGTGTTAGCCATTCCCTGGGTGTAGAAAGGTGCAAAAGGTTTTAAAAGATGTTACTAGCTTCTATTTGGTAATAGAGGTCCCCGCTAGTAACTGTAATCTCACCCCACGGTGGCTCCCTGGCTCAGATGGTCTCCTGCCTGGGACTGCGTCCTCCAAACACTCCCCAGCTCAGCCGGCTGTCCCGCCTGGAAAGGCTCTATTTCCACCAGCCTCACCTCCCCTCCGGTGGCTCTCTGGCTTCGATGGTTCTCTGCCTGCAACAGTACTATCCAAAAACTCTTTAGTTCAGTAAGTTCTCCGGCCTGGAATCTTTTTTTCTCCAACGTTTCGCTTATCCTTAAGCTTCATCACGGAGAAAGGATTTTAATTTTGTTGACAGACGCTTTTAAGTCCGGTGCCTTGGACTGGACCCTCCCCTGTGTGCTACTGTTGGCTGAAGTTTTGTTCCCGCCCACAAGCAGGAGAAGGAGCAGGAGGTGGGGGTGGATCAGGAGGTGGAGAAGGAGCAGGAGGTGGAGAAGGAGCAGGAGGTGGAGAAGGAGCAGGAGGTGGAGAAGGAGAAGGAGCAGGAGGTGGAAAAGGAGCAGGAGGTGGAAAAGGAGCAGGAGGTGGAACAGGAGCAGGAGGTGGAAAAGGAGCAGGAGGTGGAAAAGGAGCAGGAGGTGGAAAAGGAGCAGGAGGTGGAAAAGGAGCTGGAGGTGGAAAAGGAGCAGGAGGTGGAAAAGGAGCAGGAGGTGGAAAAGGATCAGGAGGTGGAAAAGGAGCAGGAGGTGGAAAAGGAGCTGGAGGAGGAGAAGGAGCTGGAGGAGGAGAAGGAGCTGGAGGAGGAGAAGGAGCTGGAGGAGGAGAAGGAGCTGGAGGAGGAGAAGGAGCTGGAGGAGGAGGAGGAGGAGGAGAACGAGCAGGAGGAGGAGAAATAGCACAAGGGGAAGACGGAGCAGGAGGAGGAGCTTGAGCAGGAGTGGGAGAAGGAGTTGGCGATGGAGCAGGATGAGGTTGAGCAGGAGATGGCGAAGGAGAAGGAGGTGGAGAATGAGCCGGATGTAGAGAAGGAGCCGAGGGTGGAGAAGGAGCCGGAGATGGAGATGGAACCGGAGGAGAAGAAGGAGCTGAAGGAGGAGAAGGAACAGGAGGAAGAGAAGTAACAGGAGGAGGAGAAGGAGCACGAGGTGGAGAAGGAAGTGGAGAATGAGCAGGAGGAGGAGGTGGAGCAGGAGGTGGAGAAGGAGGAGGAGGTGGAGCAGGAGGTGAAGAAGGTGCAGGAAGGGGAGGAGGAGGAGAAGGAGCAGGATTGGAGAAGATGGAGCAGGAGGAGAAGAAGGAACAGGAGGAGGAGGTGCAGCAGGAGGAGGAGGTTGAGCAGGAGGAGGAGGTTGAGCAGGAGGAGGAGGTTGAGCAGGAGGAGGAGGTTGAGCAGGAGGAGGAGGTTGAGCAGGAGGAGGAGGTTGAGCAGGAGGAGGTGAAGGAGCAGCAGGAGGTGAAGGAGCAGCAGGAGGTTGAGCAGGAGGTAGAGTAGGAGGAGGAGATGGAGCAGGGGGAGGATGAGCAGGAGGTGGAGAAGGAGTAGGAGGTGCAGAATTAGCAGCATGAGGAGAAGGAGCAGGAGGAGAAGAAGGAGAAGGACGTGGCGAAGGAGCATGAGGAGGAGGTGGAGCAGGAGGAGGAGGTGGAGCAGGAGGAGGAGGTGGAGCAGGAGGAGGAGGTGGAGCAGGAGGAGGAGGTAGAGCAGGAGGAGGAGGTGGAGGAGGAGAAGGAGCAGGAGATTGTTGAGCTGGAGTTGGAAATGGAGGAGAAGGAGCAGCAGGAGGAGAAGGAGCAGGAGGAGGAGAAGGAGCAGGAGGAGGAGAAGGAGCAGGAGGAGGAGAAGGAGCAGGAGGAGGAGAAGGAGCAGGAGGAGGAGAAGGAGCAGGAGGAGGAGAAGGAGCAGGAGGAGGAGAAGGAGCAGGAGGAGGAGAAGGAGCAGGAGGAGGAGAAGGAGCAGGAGGAGGAGGTGGAGCAGGAGGTGGAGAAGGCGGATGAGGTGGAGCAGGAGTTGAAGAAGGGGCAGGAGGAGGAGGTGGAGCAGGAAGTGAAGGATGAGCAGGAGGAGGAGGTGGAGCAGGAGGTGGAGAAGGAGGAGGAGGAGGAGAAGGAGCAGGCGGAGGAGAAGCAGCAGGAGGAGGAGAAGGAGCAGGAAGTGAAGGATGAGGAGGTGGAGCAGGAGGTGGAGAAGGAGGAGGAGGAGAAGGAGCAGGCGGAGGAGAAGGAGCAGGAGGAGGAGCAGGAGCAGGAGGAGGAGAAAGAGCAGGAGGAGGAGAAGGAGCAGGAGGAGGAGAAGGAGCAGGAGGAGGAGAAGGAGCAGGAGGAGGAGAAGGAGCAGGCGGAGGAGAAGGAGCAGGTGGAGGAGAAGGAGCAGGAGGAATTTGAGCAGGAATTGAAGAAGGAGCAGGATTTGGAGAAGGAGCAGAAGCAGGAGAACAAGCAAGAGGTGGCGAAGGACCTGAAGGAGGAGAAGGAGAAGGAGCAGGAAGAGGAGATGGATCAGGAGGAGGTCTTGCGGACTATTGCTGTTGTCCAAATGAATGCACCTTGTGCTTTAGCTTTCGGCACCATCCAGAGTTCCTGCTTGGCTGCTACTGAATGTGTCCCGTCCTCCAGCCTTAAGTACCATCCATCGTTCCTTCTTGGAACGCTCCGACCGGTTTCGCCGCCTTGCGGCTCCTCAGGGAGTTACAAACAAACAGACAAAGTCCTTGGTGCGTCACTTGCGAAGGTTAGGTTTAACATGGTGGGCAGAGGGGGGAAACGCCCTCCCTATGTTGTCTGCCTCTTGGTTCTGGCCCGCACCACAGACTTTTGCTGTTGTCCAAATGAATGCACCTTGTGTTTTAGCTATAGGCACCATCCAGAGTTCCTGCTTGGCTACTACTGAATGTGTCCCATCCTCCAGCCTTAAGTGCTATCCATCGTTCCTTCTTGGAACACTCCGACCGGTTTCGCCGCCTTGCGGCTCCTCAGGGAGTTACAAACAAACAGACAAAGTCCTTGGTGCGTCACTTGCGAAGGTTAGGTTTAACATGGTGGGCAGAGGGGGGAAACGCGCTCCCTATGTTGTCTGCCTCTTGGTTCTGGCCCGCACCTCAGACTATTGCTGTTGTCCAAATGAATGCACCTTGTGCTTTAGCTTTAGGCACCATCCAGAGTTCCTGCTTGGCTACTACTGAATGTGTCCCGTCCTCCAGCCTTAAGTACCATCCATCGTTCCTTCTTGGAACACTCCGACCGGTTTCGCCGTCTTGCGGCTCCTCAGGGAGTTACAAACAAACAGACAAAGTCCTTAGTGCGTCACTTGCAAAGGTTAGGGTTAGGTTGTATGGTGTGGGCAGGAGGGTAGTTACACCCTCTTGTGTTCGTATTCTCACTCAACGCTTGAGCTTCTTGTCACTTATACCTGCCACTTTTGGTTGGCCCACGCTTTACCTTACCACCCGGCTTCTTTTTCTTGCCGATCTCTTCTTAGTAATTTCTTGATCCGTAATCCTTTGATCCCCCTCTGGGGTTATAATGAGTTCCTGGGTTTTGCCAATTTATGGTCTCTATGTAGTATTTAGTCATTATTTGCTTACTTGAAAATTATTATTGGTGTTGGAACCCTACCCTTTATTTTAAGTAGTGTTAGGGTTATGTTGTATTGAGGTTGGGGGGTTCAGGTTAGGGTTAGGGTTGCTGCACTGGGGTTAGTGTTGGGGTTAGGTGAGGGTCAGGGTCGCAGTTAGGTTCAGGGCTATATTGGGGTTAGGTTCGGGTGCATCAGGGTTAGGGTTAGGTGTTTAGGGGTGGGGTGGGGTTAGGGTTAAGTTTTAGGGGTAGGGTTGGATGCATCAGGGTTAGGGTTAGGTGTTTAGGGGTAGGGTAGGGTGCATCAGGGTTAGGGTTAGGTGTTTAGGGGTAGGGTAGGGTGCATCAGGGTTAGCGTCCAGGGTCAGAGTTGTGATTAGATTCAGGGCTCGGGGGTTAGAGTTATGGGTTAGGGTTGCATTAGGGGTAGGGTTAATTGAGGGTCAGGTTTTAGGAGTAGGGTGGGGTGTTTTAGGTTTAGATTTTAGGGGTGGGGTGGGGGATTAGGGTTGCTGTATTAGAGTTACGGGTAGGCTTTAGGGGTAGAGTGGGGTGCATTGGAGTTAGGATTTGGGATATGGATGGGGTCTGTTTGTAGTTAGGGTTGGGGCTTTGGTCTGTTTGTTGTGGGCAGTTTGGGGTTTAGTGGTTTTGGTTAGCTCAAACAGTAGGGGTTAGCTCTGTTTATTGTGATTAGGGTAGGGTGTGGTTGCGGTTTGAGAGGTTTATCAAGCTTGGGTTGGGATTTGTGGTAATTAAGGTCGGGGCAGTTTACTTTTTGATGTTGGATTTCCCCCATTTTAGATCTGATTTAAGCCCTTTGGTAACTGAGTTTGTAGGGTTGTTATCCAGTGTTTTTCCCTCCTCTTCCTTTGTGAGGTTGTCCAGTTCATGTTGGTCTCCAACCCCATAAATTCCAGGGATTCAAGACCATGCTCCATGAAGTGTCGGGAGGTAGGTTTGTATACATCCTTTGTTCTAATAGCACTGAGGTGCCCTGTGAGCCTCATCCTTAGACTATTCCCTGTTTCTCCTACATACAAGATGTGGCATTGTTTGCATCGAATTGCATATACAGCATTGTGCTGTTCACATGTAATTCTTTGTTTAATTAGGGCTGCTTTTCCTGTCTGTCTATTTTGTATCATTTTGCAGATTATTAGGTATTTACACGTCCCACATTTTGGGTTTGTGCAGTTCTGGGTTGTCTGTTTTCTTATCCTACTCCGAACCAGCATACCTCGAAGGTTTTGACTTCTTCTGTATGCTGACGTTATGTTGTATCGGCTAAGTGTGTCAACATCCTCTTTTAGTTTCCCAAATTGGGTTTTAATCACTCCGTGTATTAGTTTGGTCGTTGTATCGTATGTCGTTATCAGTGGTAGTCTTGCTACTTCTCTGTTTGGCCGTGGGCTATTCAGTCCCCTCAGGAAATCAGACTTAAGGTGCCTGAGGAACCTTTTCGTGTAACCTCTCTGTCTCAGTGCAGTAAATAGGGTTGTGGTGGCTTCCCTAAAGTCCTCTCCGTTTGTGCATATGCGGTGAAAACGTGTCAGTTGTGACTTCACCAGCCCCCGAAAGGTATGTTTTGGATGGTGGCTGTTTATGTGCAGGAGTGTGTGTGTGTCTGTTTCTTTAAAGAATACCTTTGTTGCTAGCTTGTGGCTGTTATTCTCCTGTTGTAATTTAAATACTGTGGTGTCCAGGAAATCCACACTTTCTCTATGTGTTGTCACTTTAAGTTTAATAGATTGGTGGTGACTGTTGAGAATACCTACAAATTCTTGCAATTCTGTTTCTGTGTGAGTCCAGACTCCCCATATGTCATCCAGGTATCTGTAATAACACATCGGGAGCTTGGAACACTTTTCAAAGACTGTGTTTTCCCAGTCTGCCATGTATATGTTTGCGTAGGCCGGGGCAACTTTCTTGCCCATAGCCGTGCCCTTAATCTGTAGGTAGAATTGCTCCTGGAATTCAAAGTCATTTTTTGTTAGTCCAAGGTGTAATACCTGGATTATGGCTGCATCTGGTCTGTGGGGTTGGGGGAACTTTCTAAGGATATTTTCCACTGCCTGTATGCCTCTGTCTGTTTCTATGTTTGTGTATAGGCTTTCAATGTCCATGGTAAAGAGTATTGCGTTCGGGGGTACGGTCAGTGAGTTCACTATTTCTATGAAGTGGTAAGTGTCTTTAATGTAGCTAGGGTGCTTCTGTGATAAGGGGTTTAGGAATGAGTCAATGTGTTCTGCTATCCTGTAGGATTCACTACCACAGTCTGACACAATTGGTCTTCCTGGTGGTATTTCTCCTGGTACAGTCCATGTGTCAGGGCGCTTGTGTATTTTGGGTAGTATGTAGAATTTTCTGGGTTGTGGTTCTTCCCCTCTTAGGTATTCCACTTGTTTCTGATTTAAGTGTTTAGATCTCTTTAGTTCTGTTAAAATGTTTCCAATCTCTTTTCGTGTGTCCTGGTAAATTGGTGCTGTTAATTTAGTGTAGTGGGCTGTATTATTAAGCTGTCTGTGAGCTTCAAGTAGGTACTGTTGCCTATCCATGATCACTATACTACTGCCCTTATCTGCTGGTTTTATGATTATATCTAGATTGTTTCTAAGTTCTATGATTGCCCGTCTCTCTCTTCCAGTGAGGTTTTGCTTGTCTGTCTGTTTAGGGATTTTTTCAATTTGTGATTGAGTCTGTTTAATAAAGTTTAGGATTTCTGGCTCTATTTTATTGTTTGGTGGGGTCCATTCTGATGGTGGTGTAGAAAGTTGCTTGTCTGTTTCTGAATCGCTAAAGTAATCGGTCAGTTTTACTCTCCTGTAAAACCTTTTCAGATCTTCCTGAATTTGTACTTTACAATGTTTTGGGGTTGGAACAAATGTAAGGCCCTTGTTTAAAACCCTCTCCTGTACCTCTGTGGGGTTAAAGAGTTGGGAAATATTAATAACAGTTTTTCCCAGGTGTAATCTACCCTTCTCTTGGGTTAATGTCCTTTTTAGTTTAAAGACTTCATCCACTGGTTTATTATGTTATGGGCAGTGCTATCTGTCCAATGGATGTGGTCAGCCCCCACTTTAAAGGATCTAGCATTAATTGCTGGTATGTAATTCTGTTTTTTTATATGCTGGTTAATTCCTCTGATTGTATCCCTCTCCATTTCTGGAAGTAAGTTACTGAAGTTAATTTCCAGCACCCAGATCTGAGCATTTGGGAATGTGCTCTTAGCCAATTTAAGTAATGACTGCAGTTGCTTGGTTGCAGTCAGTGGTCTCTGCGTTCGATTATTAATGCCAACTGAGAGCACCACCTTTTTAGTCTCCGGACAGGGTTCCAATTTGTCCAGAATTGCTGTGACATGAATGAATTTAGCTCCTGGAAAGCTATCAATTTGGGTGGTGGGATTTGGGCATCTTTTTATCTTGGAGAGGTTAGAATCTCCTATTATTAAAATGGATTTTCTGGGTTCCAATTTCCAGGTAATGTTTTTTCGGCTGGTGTTGGGGTGCCTCGTCACTCTCTGTGCATCTTCCCCTTCAGGGTCAGGTTCTGCCCCTGTTGGTGTGTTTTATGTTTCTATGTCTGCTCCCCCTGCCTCCCCTATTGTGTTCCCTACCTCGGCTACAGCTATTTCTGCCTCTCCTACTGTGTTATCTGTCTGGGCTCTCATTGTTCCTGTCCCCATTTCTGTGTCTATTGGGTTTACCTGTCCGGTCTGGTCGCTCCTTTGTTTCTGTGGAAGGGGTTGTTTTGTGACTTTGATCTCGGGCTCTAGAACTGCTGTATTTCTTGGGATGGTTGGTTTGGTACAGTCTTTCTTTTGTCTCTGTGGGAGCGGTTGGTACGTGACCCTGGTTTTGGGGTACAGGAATGTTGTGCATGGATTTGTCCCTGGTGTAGGAGGGGTTCTCCCTTCTGTTTGTTTTGGGTCTGAGGAATCCCTAGTGATTTGGTTTAATACGGTCTGATGTTGGTTCCCCATGTAGTGCTGGGGTCGACGTGGCTCAGGCTCTTGAGAGCCAAGTGTGATGTCCAGGTCCCTAATGATGGCCACATTGGAAATCCTGGTCCTTGGCCTGTGGGGTAGGGTAGAGCTAGATGCCGCCCTGGATGGCGGGGAAGGGGGGTCGCTGCCCTGTACCACAGGGAAGGGGGGATTTCGGTGGTCTGCTGGTGGTGTGACGAAGTCGAGGAAGCTGGCCCACGGGGTGGGGGGGTCTGTCGGTGGCGTGACGAAGTCGTGGCAACTGGTGCAAGTGGTGGTGGGGTCTGCCGGTGGCGTGACGAAGTCGTGGCAGCTGGTCCAAGGGGTGAGGGGGTCTGTCGGTGGCGTGACGAAGTCATGGCAGCTGGCTCAAAGGGTGGGGGGGTGTGTTGGTGGTGTGACGAAGTCGTGGCAACTGGTGCAAGGGGTGGGGGGGTCCATCGGTGGCATGACGAAGTCATGGCAGCCGGCTCAAAGGGTGGGGGGGGTGTTGGTGGTGTGACGAAGTCGTGGCAACTGGTGCAAGGGATGGGGGGGTCTGCCGGTGGCGTGACGAAGTCATGGCATCTAGCTCAAAGGGTGGGGGGGTGTGTTGGTGTTGTGACGAAGTCGTGGCAACTGGTGCAAGGGGTGGGGGGGGGTCTGCCGGTGGCGTGCTGAAGTCATGGCAGCTGGCTGAAAGGGTGGGGGTGGGTGTCGGTGGCGTGACGAAGTCGTGGCAACTGGTTCACAGGGTGGGGGTGTCCGTCGGTGGCGTGACAAAGTCGTGGCAGCTGGCCCACGGGGTGGGGGGGTTTTTCCAGTCCGTCTGCGGCATGAGGGGGCTGTGATCGCAGGCTGGTGGAACAAGGCTGCCCAGGTATTTGGCCTATGGCGTGGGGGCATCCTAGTCCGTGTGCTGGTCCGCTGTTTTGTCCCCAATTGTGTGCTGGTCCCTTGCTCTGTCAACCGTGATGCTAATCCAACCACATGTCTCTTTGCCTCATCAATAGATTGAATTTTGAATTTATGTCTAAGACTCTTTTTAATCCAATTAGTCGCTTTCGCCATTATTTCTTCCAGGCGCTCTGTCACTGCAGCCTGAGCAAATTCATTTTCTAATTCTTCCAGGTTTGTTGTATCGTGCTCAATTAGAATCTGTCTGGTCTGTTTTGCCCAATTTTCTGAATTCAAAGCCAATTTGGTTAGGGTTTCCTGTGACGGTTTTGCCGGTTTTATAAAGCAGGTTAGTTTATCAGCTTGTTTTAAGATGCCCTTAGGGGGCTGATTCTGGCCCTTTAAGAATATTAGATGGTGGATTGTCTGGAAAATTCTATAAATTATTCTCACTGTTGTAGCAAATTCATCCCTGGCTACGGGGAGACACCTATGTGTACCAGGGTCCGACCTCATATGCGTACGGTTGTCAGACAACCTGCATGTGTTCCGCATAGTGTTAGCCATTCCCTGGGTGTAGAAAGGTGCAAAAGGTTTTAAAAGATGTTACTAGCTTCTATTTGGTAATAGAGGTCCCCGCTAGTAACTGTAATCTCACCCCACGGTGGCTCCCTGGCTCAGATGGTCTCCTGCCTGGGACTGCGTCCTCCAAACACTCCCCAGCTCAGCCGGCTGTCCCGCCTGGAAAGGCTCTATTTCCACCAGCCTCACCTCCCCTCCGGTGGCTCTCTGGCTTCGATGGTTCTCTGCCTGCAACAGTACTATCCAAAAACTCTTTAGTTCAGTAAGTTCTCCGGCCTGGAATCTTTTTTTCTCCAACGTTTCGCTTATCCTTAAGCTTCATCACGGAGAAAGGATTTTAATTTTGTTGACAGACGCTTTTAAGTCCGGTGCCTTGGACTGGACCCTCCCCTGTGTGCTACTGTTGGCTGAAGTTTTGTTCCCGCCCACAAGCAGGAGAAGGAGCAGGAGGTGGGGGTGGATCAGGAGGTGGAGAAGGAGCAGGAGGTGGAGAAGGAGCAGGAGGTGGAGAAGGAGCAGGAGGTGGAGAAGGAGAAGGAGCAGGAGGTGGAAAAGGAGCAGGAGGTGGAAAAGGAGCAGGAGGTGGAACAGGAGCAGGAGGTGGAAAAGGAGCAGGAGGTGGAAAAGGAGCAGGAGGTGGAAAAGGAGCAGGAGGTGGAAAAGGAGCTGGAGGTGGAAAAGGAGCAGGAGGTGGAAAAGGAGCAGGAGGTGGAAAAGGATCAGGAGGTGGAAAAGGAGCAGGAGGTGGAAAAGGAGCTGGAGGAGGAGAAGGAGCTGGAGGAGGAGAAGGAGCTGGAGGAGGAGAAGGAGCTGGAGGAGGAGAAGGAGCTGGAGGAGGAGAAGGAGCTGGAGGAGGAGGAGGAGGAGGAGAACGAGCAGGAGGAGGAGAAATAGCACAAGGGGAAGACGGAGCAGGAGGAGGAGCTTGAGCAGGAGTGGGAGAAGGAGTTGGCGATGGAGCAGGATGAGGTTGAGCAGGAGATGGCGAAGGAGAAGGAGGTGGAGAATGAGCCGGATGTAGAGAAGGAGCCGAGGGTGGAGAAGGAGCCGGAGATGGAGATGGAACCGGAGGAGAAGAAGGAGCTGAAGGAGGAGAAGGAACAGGAGGAAGAGAAGTAACAGGAGGAGGAGAAGGAGCACGAGGTGGAGAAGGAAGTGGAGAATGAGCAGGAGGAGGAGGTGGAGCAGGAGGTGGAGAAGGAGGAGGAGGTGGAGCAGGAGGTGAAGAAGGTGCAGGAAGGGGAGGAGGAGGAGAAGGAGCAGGATTGGAGAAGATGGAGCAGGAGGAGAAGAAGGAACAGGAGGAGGAGGTGCAGCAGGAGGAGGAGGTTGAGCAGGAGGAGGAGGTTGAGCAGGAGGAGGAGGTTGAGCAGGAGGAGGAGGTTGAGCAGGAGGAGGAGGTTGAGCAGGAGGAGGAGGTTGAGCAGGAGGAGGTGAAGGAGCAGCAGGAGGTGAAGGAGCAGCAGGAGGTTGAGCAGGAGGTAGAGTAGGAGGAGGAGATGGAGCAGGGGGAGGATGAGCAGGAGGTGGAGAAGGAGTAGGAGGTGCAGAATTAGCAGCATGAGGAGAAGGAGCAGGAGGAGAAGAAGGAGAAGGACGTGGCGAAGGAGCATGAGGAGGAGGTGGAGCAGGAGGAGGAGGTGGAGCAGGAGGAGGAGGTGGAGCAGGAGGAGGAGGTGGAGCAGGAGGAGGAGGTAGAGCAGGAGGAGGAGGTGGAGGAGGAGAAGGAGCAGGAGATTGTTGAGCTGGAGTTGGAAATGGAGGAGAAGGAGCAGCAGGAGGAGAAGGAGCAGGAGGAGGAGAAGGAGCAGGAGGAGGAGAAGGAGCAGGAGGAGGAGAAGGAGCAGGAGGAGGAGAAGGAGCAGGAGGAGGAGAAGGAGCAGGAGGAGGAGAAGGAGCAGGAGGAGGAGAAGGAGCAGGAGGAGGAGAAGGAGCAGGAGGAGGAGAAGGAGCAGGAGGAGGAGGTGGAGCAGGAGGTGGAGAAGGCGGATGAGGTGGAGCAGGAGTTGAAGAAGGGGCAGGAGGAGGAGGTGGAGCAGGAAGTGAAGGATGAGCAGGAGGAGGAGGTGGAGCAGGAGGTGGAGAAGGAGGAGGAGGAGGAGAAGGAGCAGGCGGAGGAGAAGCAGCAGGAGGAGGAGAAGGAGCAGGAAGTGAAGGATGAGGAGGTGGAGCAGGAGGTGGAGAAGGAGGAGGAGGAGAAGGAGCAGGCGGAGGAGAAGGAGCAGGAGGAGGAGCAGGAGCAGGAGGAGGAGAAAGAGCAGGAGGAGGAGAAGGAGCAGGAGGAGGAGAAGGAGCAGGAGGAGGAGAAGGAGCAGGAGGAGGAGAAGGAGCAGGCGGAGGAGAAGGAGCAGGTGGAGGAGAAGGAGCAGGAGGAATTTGAGCAGGAATTGAAGAAGGAGCAGGATTTGGAGAAGGAGCAGAAGCAGGAGAACAAGCAAGAGGTGGCGAAGGACCTGAAGGAGGAGAAGGAGAAGGAGCAGGAAGAGGAGATGGATCAGGAGGAGGTCTTGCGGACTATTGCTGTTGTCCAAATGAATGCACCTTGTGCTTTAGCTTTCGGCACCATCCAGAGTTCCTGCTTGGCTGCTACTGAATGTGTCCCGTCCTCCAGCCTTAAGTACCATCCATCGTTCCTTCTTGGAACGCTCCGACCGGTTTCGCCGCCTTGCGGCTCCTCAGGGAGTTACAAACAAACAGACAAAGTCCTTGGTGCGTCACTTGCGAAGGTTAGGTTTAACATGGTGGGCAGAGGGGGGAAACGCCCTCCCTATGTTGTCTGCCTCTTGGTTCTGGCCCGCACCACAGACTTTTGCTGTTGTCCAAATGAATGCACCTTGTGTTTTAGCTATAGGCACCATCCAGAGTTCCTGCTTGGCTACTACTGAATGTGTCCCATCCTCCAGCCTTAAGTGCTATCCATCGTTCCTTCTTGGAACACTCCGACCGGTTTCGCCGCCTTGCGGCTCCTCAGGGAGTTACAAACAAACAGACAAAGTCCTTGGTGCGTCACTTGCGAAGGTTAGGTTTAACATGGTGGGCAGAGGGGGGAAACGCGCTCCCTATGTTGTCTGCCTCTTGGTTCTGGCCCGCACCTCAGACTATTGCTGTTGTCCAAATGAATGCACCTTGTGCTTTAGCTTTAGGCACCATCCAGAGTTCCTGCTTGGCTACTACTGAATGTGTCCCGTCCTCCAGCCTTAAGTACCATCCATCGTTCCTTCTTGGAACACTCCGACCGGTTTCGCCGTCTTGCGGCTCCTCAGGGAGTTACAAACAAACAGACAAAGTCCTTAGTGCGTCACTTGCAAAGGTTAGGGTTAGGTTGTATGGTGTGGGCAGGAGGGTAGTTACACCCTCTTGTGTTCGTATTCTCACTCAACGCTTGAGCTTCTTGTCACTTATACCTGCCACTTTTGGTTGGCCCACGCTTTACCTTACCACCCGGCTTCTTTTTCTTGCCGATCTCTTCTTAGTAATTTCTTGATCCGTAATCCTTTGATCCCCCTCTGGGGTTATAATGAGTTCCTGGGTTTTGCCAATTTATGGTCTCTATGTAGTATTTAGTCATTATTTGCTTACTTGAAAATTATTATTGGTGTTGGAACCCTACCCTTTATTTTAAGTAGTGTTAGGGTTATGTTGTATTGAGGTTGGGGGGTTCAGGTTAGGGTTAGGGTTGCTGCACTGGGGTTAGTGTTGGGGTTAGGTGAGGGTCAGGGTCGCAGTTAGGTTCAGGGCTATATTGGGGTTAGGTTCGGGTGCATCAGGGTTAGGGTTAGGTGTTTAGGGGTGGGGTGGGGTTAGGGTTAAGTTTTAGGGGTAGGGTTGGATGCATCAGGGTTAGGGTTAGGTGTTTAGGGGTAGGGTAGGGTGCATCAGGGTTAGGGTTAGGTGTTTAGGGGTAGGGTAGGGTGCATCAGGGTTAGCGTCCAGGGTCAGAGTTGTGATTAGATTCAGGGCTCGGGGGTTAGAGTTATGGGTTAGGGTTGCATTAGGGGTAGGGTTAATTGAGGGTCAGGTTTTAGGAGTAGGGTGGGGTGTTTTAGGTTTAGATTTTAGGGGTGGGGTGGGGGATTAGGGTTGCTGTATTAGAGTTACGGGTAGGCTTTAGGGGTAGAGTGGGGTGCATTGGAGTTAGGATTTGGGATATGGATGGGGTCTGTTTGTAGTTAGGGTTGGGGCTTTGGTCTGTTTGTTGTGGGCAGTTTGGGGTTTAGTGGTTTTGGTTAGCTCAAACAGTAGGGGTTAGCTCTGTTTATTGTGATTAGGGTAGGGTGTGGTTGCGGTTTGAGAGGTTTATCAAGCTTGGGTTGGGATTTGTGGTAATTAAGGTCGGGGCAGTTTACTTTTTGATGTTGGATTTCCCCCATTTTAGATCTGATTTAAGCCCTTTGGTAACTGAGTTTGTAGGGTTGTTATCCAGTGTTTTTCCCTCCTCTTCCTTTGTGAGGTTGTCCAGTTCATGTTGGTCTCCAACCCCATAAATTCCAGGGATTCAAGACCATGCTCCATGAAGTGTCGGGAGGTAGGTTTGTATACATCCTTTGTTCTAATAGCACTGAGGTGCCCTGTGAGCCTCATCCTTAGACTATTCCCTGTTTCTCCTACATACAAGATGTGGCATTGTTTGCATCGAATTGCATATACAGCATTGTGCTGTTCACATGTAATTCTTTGTTTAATTAGGGCTGCTTTTCCTGTCTGTCTATTTTGTATCATTTTGCAGATTATTAGGTATTTACACGTCCCACATTTTGGGTTTGTGCAGTTCTGGGTTGTCTGTTTTCTTATCCTACTCCGAACCAGCATACCTCGAAGGTTTTGACTTCTTCTGTATGCTGACGTTATGTTGTATCGGCTAAGTGTGTCAACATCCTCTTTTAGTTTCCCAAATTGGGTTTTAATCACTCCGTGTATTAGTTTGGTCGTTGTATCGTATGTCGTTATCAGTGGTAGTCTTGCTACTTCTCTGTTTGGCCGTGGGCTATTCAGTCCCCTCAGGAAATCAGACTTAAGGTGCCTGAGGAACCTTTTCGTGTAACCTCTCTGTCTCAGTGCAGTAAATAGGGTTGTGGTGGCTTCCCTAAAGTCCTCTCCGTTTGTGCATATGCGGTGAAAACGTGTCAGTTGTGACTTCACCAGCCCCCGAAAGGTATGTTTTGGATGGTGGCTGTTTATGTGCAGGAGTGTGTGTGTGTCTGTTTCTTTAAAGAATACCTTTGTTGCTAGCTTGTGGCTGTTATTCTCCTGTTGTAATTTAAATACTGTGGTGTCCAGGAAATCCACACTTTCTCTATGTGTTGTCACTTTAAGTTTAATAGATTGGTGGTGACTGTTGAGAATACCTACAAATTCTTGCAATTCTGTTTCTGTGTGAGTCCAGACTCCCCATATGTCATCCAGGTATCTGTAAGAACACATCGGGAGCTTGGAACACTTTTCAAAGACTGTGTTTTCCCAGTCTGCCATGAGAGGAGCCGAGCCGAGCGGAGGGAGCGTCCGATAAAAGGCGGGATTTCAGAGCGCTGAGAACAGCTGAGAGGAGCCGAGCCGAGCGGAGGGAGCGTCCGATAAAAGGCGGGATTTCAGAGCGCTGAGAACAGCTGAGAGGAGCCGAGCCGAGCGGAGGGAGCGTCCGATAAAAGGCGGGATTTCAGAGCGCTGAGAACAGCTGAGAGGAGCCGAGCGGAGGGAGCGTCCGATAAAAGGCGGGATTTCAGAGCGCTGAGAGGAGCCGAGCGGAGCTGCGACCGAGTTCGAAGTGACGTCAGGAATCAGATCGGGACGCGACACAGGGGAGGCACCTGATTGGTGAGTAGGTTCAGGTGAGTATTTCTCCTTATCTGCAGTAACTGAAGTAAAAGGAAAGGGAAGGTCTGCAGGTCTTATAGGAAGTAGCGTTTATTTTTTAGTGAATCAAGGTCCCTAGTGTAGTTAACATTCTCTAAATTGAGAACAATTTCAAGGAGTAAACTCCTTAAAGGGAGTGGTAAGTAGTTTTTCTTTCCTTTTTTTTTCTCTTGACATTGTAGTTGTTCTTAAGCTAATTTAAGGGTTAAGTCATGGCAGGAGATCCCAGCGCCGTGTCATGTTCCTCTTGTGGGATGTGGGAATTCAGGGCTCCTTCCTGTATCCCTGATTCCTTCACCTGCGGGAAGTGTGTCCAGCTGCAGCTATTGTTTGACCGCTTGACGGCTCTGGAGCTGCGGATGGACTCACTTTGGAGCATCCGCGATGCTGAGAAAGTCGTGCATAGCACGTTCAGTGAGTTGGTCACACCGCAGATAAAAATTACTGAGGGAGATAGTGAATGGGTGACCAACAGACAGAGGAAGAGTAGGAAGGCAGTGCAGGGGTCCCCTGCGGTCATCTCCCTCCAAAACAGGTATACCGTTTTGGATACTGTTGGCGGAGATGGCTCAGCAGGGGAAGGTGGCAGTGGCCAGGTTCATGGCACCGTGGCTGGCTCTGCTGCACAGGAGGGCAGGAAAAAGAGTGGCAGAGCTATAGTGATAGGGGACTCGATTGTAAGGGGAATAGACAGGCGTTTCTGCGGACGCAACCGAGACTCCAGGATGGTATGTTGCCTCCCTGGTGCAAGGGTCAAGGATGTCTCGGAGCGGCTGCAGGACATTCTGGAGGGGGAGGGTGAACAGCCAGTTGTCGTGGTGCATATAGGCACCAACGATATAGGTAAAAAACAGGATGAGGTCCTACAAGCTGAATTTAGGGAGTTAGGAGTTAAACTAAAGAGTAGGACCTCAAAGGTAGTAATCTCAGGATTGCTACCAGTGCCACGGGCTAGTCAGAGTAGGAATGACAGGATAGCTAAGATGAATACGTGGCTTGAGAGATGGTGCAAGAGGGAGGGATTCAAATTCCTGGGCCATTGGAACCGGTTCTGGGGGAGGTGGGACCAGTACAAATTGGACGGTCTGCATCTGGGCAGGACTGGAACCAATGTCCTAGGGGGAGTGTTTGCTAGTGCTGTTGGGGAGGGTTTAAACTAATGTGGCAGGGGGATGGGAACCGATGCAGGAAGTCAGTGGGAAATAAAGTGGTGACAGAAACAAAAGGCAGTAAGGGAGAGTGTACAGAACATGACCGGACAGATGGTCTGAGAAAGCAGGGCAAAGACCAAGGGAAGACTAGATTAAACTGCATTTATTTCAATGCAAGAAGTCTGATGGGCAAGGCAGATGAACTCAGGGCATGGATGGGTACATGGGACTGGGATGTTATAGCTATTACTGAAACATGGCTAAGGGAGGGGCAGGACTGGCAGCTCAATGTTCCAGGGTACAGATGCTATAGGAAAGATAGAGCAGGAGGTAAGAGAGGAGGGGGAGTTGCGTTCTTGATTAGGGAGAACATCACGGCAGTAGTGAGAGGGGATATATCCGAGGGTTCGCCCACTGAGTCCATATGGGTAGAACTGAAAAATAAGAAGGGAGAGATCACTTTGATAGGATTGTACTGCAGACCCCCAAATAGTCAACGGGAAATTGAGGAGCAAATATGTAAGGAGATTACAGACAGCTGCAAGAAAAATAGGGTGGTAATAGTAGGGGACTTTAACTTTCCCAACATTGACTGGGACAGCCATAGCATTAGGGGCTTGGATGGAGAGAAATTTGTTGAGTGTATTCAGGAGGAATTTCTCATTCAGTATGTGGATGGCCCGACTAGAGAGGGGGCAAAACTTGACCTCCTCTTGGGAAATAAGGAAGGGCAGGTGACAGAAGTGTTAGTGAGGGATCACTTTGGGACCAGTGATCATAATTCCATTAGTTTTAAGATAGCTATGGAGAAGGATAGGTCTGGCCCAAAAGTTAAAATTCTAAATTGGGGAAAGGCCAATTTTGATGGTATTAGACAGGAACTTTCAGAAGTTGATTGGGAGAGTATGTTGGCAGGCAAAGGGACGTCTGGTAAGTGGGAGGCTTTCAAAAGTGTGTTAACCAGGGTTCAGTGTAAGCACATTCCTTATAAAGTGAAGGGCAAGGCTGGTAGAAGTAGGGAACCTTGGATGACTCGGGAGATTGAGGCACTAGTCAAAAATAAGAAGGAGGCATATGACATGCATAGGCAGCTGGGATCAAGTGGATCCCTTGAAGAGTATAGAGATTGCCGGAGTAGAGTTAAGAGAGAAATCAGGAGGGCAAAAAGGGGATATGAGATTGCTTTGGCAGATCAGGCAAAGGTGAATCCAAAGAGCTTCTACAAATACATAAAGGGCAAAAGGGTAACTAGGGAGAGAGTAGGGCCTCTTAAGGATCAACAAGGTCATCTATGTGCGGAACCACAAGAGATGGGTGAGATCCTGAATGAATATTTCACATCGGTATTTACGGTTGAGAAAGGCATGGATGTTAGGGAACTTGGGGAAATAAATAGTGATGTCTTGAGGAGTGTACATATTACAGAGAGGGAGGTGCTGGAAGTCTTAACGCGCATCAAGGTAGATAAATCTCCGGGACCTGATGAAATGTATCCCAGGACGTTATGGGAGGTTAGGGAGGAAATTGCGGGTCCCCTAGCAGAGATATTTGAATCATCCACCGCTACAGGTGAGGTGCCTGAAGATTGGAGGGTAGCAAATGTTGTGCCTTTGTTTAAGAAGGGCGGCAGGGAAAAGCCTGGGAACTACAGACCAGTGAGCCTGACATCTGTAGTGGGTAAGTTGTTAGAGGGTATTCTGAGGGACAGGATCTACAGGCATTTGGAGAGGCAGGGACTAATTAGGAACAGTCAGCATGGTTTTGTGAGAGGAAAATCATGTCTCACGAATTTGATTGAGTTTTTTGAAGGGGTAACCAAGAAGATAGATGAGGGCTGTGCAGTAGACGTGGTCTACATGGACTTCAGCAAAGCATTTGACAAGGTACCGCATGGTAGGTTGTTACATAAGGTTAAATCTCATGGGATCCAAGGTGAGGTAGCCAATTGGATACAAAATTGGCTTGACGACAGAAGACAGAGGGTGGTTGTCGAGGGTTGTTTTTCAAACTGGATGCCTGTGTCCAGCGGTGTGCCTCAGGGATCGGTGCTGGGTCCGCTGTTATTTGTTATTTATATTAATGATTTGGATGAGAATTTAGGAGGCATGGTTAGTAAGTTTGCAGATGACACCAAGATTGGTGGCATCGTGGACAGTGAAGAAGGTTATCTAGGATTGCAACGGGATCTTGATAAATTGGGCCAGTGGGCCGATGAATGGCAGATGGAGTTTAATTTAGATAAATGTGAGGTGATGCATTTTGGTAGATCGAATCGGGCCAGGACCTACTCCGTTAATGGTAGGGCGTTGGGGAGAGTTATAAAACAAAGAGATCTAGGAGTACAGATTCATAGCTCCTTGAAAGTGGAGTCACAGGTGGATAGGGTGGTGAAGAAGGCATTCAGCATGCTTGGTTTCATTGGTCAGAACATTGAATGCAGGAGTTGGGATGTCTTGTTGAAGTTGTACAGGGCATTGGTGAGGCCACACTTGGAGTACTGTGTACAGTTCTGGTCACCCTATTATAGAAAGGATATTATTAAACTAGAAAGAGTGCAGAAAAGATTTACTAGGATGCTACCGGGACTTGATGGTTTGACTTACAGGGAGAGGTTAGACAGACTGGGACTTTATTCCCTGGAGAGTAGGAGGTTAAGGGGTGATCTTATAGAAGTCTATAAAATAATGAGGGGCATAGATAAGGTCGATAGTCAAAATCTTTTCCCAAAGGTAGGGGAGTCTATAACGAGGGGGCACAGATTTAAGGTGAGAGGGGAGAGATACAAAAGGATCCAGAGGGGCAATTTTTTCACTCAAAGGGTGGTGAGTGTCTGGGACGAGCTGCCAGAGGCAGTAGTAGAGGCGGGTACAATTTTGTCTTTTAAAAAGCATTTGGACAGTTACATGGGGAAGATGGGTATCGAGGGATATGGGCCAAGTGCAGGCAATTGGGACTAGCTTAGTGGTATAAACTGGGCGACATGGACATGTTGGGCCGAAGGGCCTGTTTCCATGTTGTAACTTCTATGATTCTATATGTTTGCGTAGGCCGGGGCAACTTTCTTGCCCATAGCCGTGCCCTTAATCTGTAGGTAGAATTGCTCCTGGAATTCAAAGTCATTTTTTGTTAGTCCTAGGTGTAATAGCTGGATTATGGCTGCATCTGGTCTGTGGGGTTGGGGGAACTTTCTAAGGATATTTGCCACTGCCTGTATGCCTCTGTCTGTTTCTATGTTTGTGTATAGGCTTTCAATGTCCATGGTAAAGAGTATTGCGTTCGGGGGTACGGTCAGTGAGTTCACTATTTCTATGAAGTGGTAAGTGTCTTTAATGTAGCTAGGGTGCTTCTGTGATAAGGGGTTTTGGAATGAGTCAATGTATTCTGCTATCCTGTAGGATTCACTACCACAGTCTGACACAATTGGTCTTCCTGGTGGTATTTCTCCTGGTACAGTCCATGTGTCAGGGTGCTTGTGTATTTTGGGTAGTATGTAGAATTTTCTGGGTTGTGGTTCTTCCCCTCTTAGGTATTCCACTTGTTTCTGATTTAAGTGTTTAGATCTCTTTCGTTCTGTTAAAATGTTTCCAATCTCTTTTCGTGTGTCCTGGTAAATTGGTGCTGTTAATTTAGTGTAGTGGGCTGTATTATTAAGCTGTCTGTGAGCTTCAAGTAGGTACTGTTGCCTATCCATGATCACTATACTACTGCCCTTATCTGCTGGTTTTATGATTATATCTAGATTGTTTCTAAGTTCTATGATTGCCCGTCTCTCTCTTCCAGTGAGGTTTTGCTTGTCTGTCTGTTTAGGGATTTTTTCAATTTGTGATTGAGTCTGTTTAATAAAGTTTAGGATTTCTGGCTCTATTTTATTGTTTGGTGGGGTCCATTCTGATGGTGGTGTAAAAAGTTGCTTGTCTGTTTCTGAATCGCTAAAGTAATCGGTCAGTTTTACTCTCCTGTAAAACCTTTTCAGATCTTCCTGAATTTGTACTTTACAATGTTTTGGGGTTGGAACAAATGTAAGGCCCTTGTTTAAAACCCTCTCCTGTACCTCTGTGGGGTGAAAGAGTTGGGAAATATTAATAACAGTTTTTCCCAGGTTTAATCTACCCTTCTCTTGGGTTAATGTCATTTTTAGTTTAAAGACTTCATCCATTAGTTTATTATGTTATGGGGAGTGCTATCTGTCCAATGGATGTGGTCAGCCCCCACTTTAAAGGATCTAGCATTAATTGCTGGTATGTAATTCTGTTTTTTTATATGCTGGTTAATTCCTCTGATTGTATCCCTCTCCATTTCTGGAAGTAAGTTACTGAAGTTAATTTCCGGCACCCAGATCTGAGCATTTGGGAATGTGCTCTTAGCCAATTTAAGTAATGACTGCAGTTGCTTGGTTGCAGTCAGTGGTCTCTGCGTTCGATTATTAATGCCAACTGAGAGCACCACCTTTTTAGTCTCCGGACAGGGTTCCAATTTGTCCAGAATTGCTGTGACATGAATGAATTTAGCTCCTGGAAAGCTATCAATTTGGGTGGTGGGATTTGGGCATCTTTTTATCTTGGAGAGGTTAGAATCTCCTATTATTAAAATGGATTTTCTGGGTTCCAATTTCCAGGTAATGTTTTTTCGGCTGGTGTTGGGGTGCCTCGTCACTCTCTGTGCATCTTTCCCTTCAGGGTCAGGTTCTGCCCCTGTTGGTGTGTTTTCTGTTTCTATGTCTGCTCCCGCTGCCTCCCCTATTGTGTTCCCTACCTCGGCTACAGCTATTTCTGCCTCTCCTACTGTGTTATCTGTCTGGGCTCTCATTGTTCCTGTCCCCATTTCTGTGTCTATTGGGTTTACCTGTCCGGTCTGGTCGCTCCTTTGTTTCTGTGGAAGGGGTTGTTTTGTGACTTTGATCTCGGGCTCTAGAACTGCTGTATTTCTTGGGATGGTTGGTTTGGTACAGTCTTTCTTTTGTCTCTGTGGGAGCGGTTGGTACGTGACCCTGGTTTTGGGGTACAGGAATGTTGTGCATGGATTTGTCCCTGGTGTAGGAGGGGTTCTCCCTTCTGTTTGTTTTGGGTCTGAGGAATCCTTAGTGATTTGGTTTAATACGGTCTGATGTTGGTTCCCCATGTAGTGCTGAGGTCTACGTGGCTCAGGCTCTTGAGAGCCAAGTGTGATGTCCAGGTCCCTAATGATGGCCACATTGGAAATCCTGGTCCTTGACCTGTGGGGTGGGGTAGGGCTAGATGCCGCCCTGGATGGCGGGGAAGGGGGGGTCGCTGCCCTGGACCACAGGGAAGGGGGGGTTTCGGTGGTCTGCTGGTGGTGTGACGAAGTCGGGGAAGCTGGCCCACGGGGTGGGGGGATCTGTCGGTGGCGTGACGAAGTCGTGGCAATTGGTGCAAGGGGTGGGGGGGGTCTGCCGGTGGCGTGACGAAGTCGTGGCAGCTGGTCCAAGGGGTGAGGGGGTCTGTCGGTGGCGTGACGAAGTCATGGCAGCTGGCTCAAAGGGTGGGGGGGTGAGTTGGTGGTGTGACGAAGTCGTGGCAACTGGTGCAAGGGGTGGGGGGGTCCATCGGTGGCATGACGAAGTCATGGCAGCTGGCTCAAAGGGTGGGGGGGGGTGTTGGTGGTGTGACGAAGTCGTGGCAACTGGTGCAAGGGGTGGGGGGTTCTGCCGGTGGCGTGACGAAGTCATGGCAGCTAGCTCAAAGGGTGGGGGGGTGTGTTGGTGGTGTGACGAAGTCGTGGCAATTGGTGCAAGGGGTGGGGGGGTCTGCCGGTGGCGTGCTGAAGTCATGGCAGCTGGCTGAAAGGGTGGGGGGGTGTGTCGGTGGCGTGACGAAGTCGTGGCAACTGGTTCACAGGGTGCGGGTGTCCGTCGGTGGCGTGACAAAGTCGTGGCAGCTGGCCCACGGGGTGGGGGGGTTTTTCCAGTCCGTCTGCGGCATGAGGGGGCTGTGATCGCAGGCTGGTGTAACAAGGCTGCCCAGGTATTTGGCCTATGGTGTGGGGGCGTCCTAGTCCGTGTGCCGGTCCGCTGTTTTGTCCCCAATTGTGTGCTGGTCCCTTGCTCTGTCAACCGTGATGCTAATCCAACCACATGTCTCTTTGCCTCATCAATAGATTGAATTTTGAATTTATGTCTAAGACTCTTTTTAATCCAATTAGTCGCTTTCGCCATTATTTCTTCCAGGCGCTCTGTCACTGCAGCCTGAGCAAATTCATTTTCTAATTCTTCCAGGTTTGTTGTATAGTGCTCAATTAGAATCTGTCTGGTCTGTTTTGCCCAATTTTCTGAATTCAAAGCCAATTTGGTTAGGGTTTCCTGTGACGGTTTTGCCGGTTTTATAAAGCAGGTTAGTTTATCAGCTTGTTTTAAGATGCCCTTAGGGGGCTGATTCTGGCCCTTTAAGAATATTAGATGGTGGATTGTCTGGAAAATTCTATAAATTATTCTCACTGTTGTAGCAAATTCATCCCTGGCTACGGGGAGACACCTATGTGTACCAGGGTCCGACCTCATATGCGTACGGTTGTCAGACAACCTGCATGTGTTCCGCATAGTGTTAGCCATTCCCTGGGTGTAGAAAGGTGCAAAAGGTTTTAAAAGATGTTACTAGCTTCTATTTGGTAATAGAGGTCCCCGCTAGTAACTGCAATCTCACCCCACGGTGGCTCCCTGGCTCAGATGGTCTCCTGCCTGGGACTGCGTCCTCCAAACACTCCCCAGCTCAGCCGGCTGTCCCGCCTGGAAAGGCTCTATTTCCACCAGTCTCACCTCCCCTCCGGTGGCTCTCTGGCTTCGATGGTTCTCTGCCTGCAACAGTACTATCCAAAAAGTCTTTAGTTCAGTAAGTTCTCCGGCCTGGAATCTTTTTTTCTCCGACGTTTCGCTTATCGTTAAGCTTCATCACGGAGAAAGGATTTTAATTTTGTTGACAGACGCTTTTAAGTCCGGTGCCTTGGACTGGCCCCTCCCCTGTGTGCTACTGTTGGCTGAAGTTTTGTTCCCGCCCACAAGCAGGCTAGCCTTGACCTGGGATTGGTTAGAATTTCTGTCCTGCATGTAATGAGTCCTGTCTCATGCAGGGCTGGCCCCGCCCCCTTCGCTCCACGTGTTCGTTATTTTTAAATTATATTTTTGTAACCTAATGTTTAATGTTCCTTCAGTTTATCTTAGATGTTTGGGGGGGGGGGTTATTTTTTTTGAGGTAATGTTTTTAAAAATATTGCTTTTTAACCTTTGAATCTGTTTTAATGCTCCAGGTCATTCTGGCGCCACGGAGTCTGACTGTCTCCGCTGACCCCGGGGCTTGATTACCTGTCCGCCTCACCTGATTTTTTAAATAAAAACATGAAGCTACTTCTCCAAACCCCCACCTCCGGCTATGCCTTTTAATTATAAGGGTATTTTAAACAATTAATTAAACTTCCCACCGCTTTCCTCCTTTTTAAACCCGATCGCTCGTTAAACGAAACTCAATCTCCCAGAATGCCTCACGCGGCGCTCGCTTTTCAGCGGCCGCGCAGAAAAAAACGATTTCCAAGGTCCGATTCCCCCAAAAAACTCCCGAATCCGCCGCCACCCGCCCCCCGGGGGGAGAGGAGGGGGAAAGAAAGGCCCCCCAGCCACAGAGAGACCAAGTAAACCCTTTTATTTACGGGACTTGCCCTCGTGTTTGACCCGAGAGAACACCATATCCCAGTCGCTGCGAAAAAAAACGATTTCAAAGATAAAAATCACCCGGTGAACGCTCAAAATCTAAAGACTAGATAAAGTTATCGGATTCTCACCCGTGTCCCCAACTCCTCCAGATCCCCGGGGAAAGGGTTTCTTTTGAAAAAACCGGAGGTCGATATCCAGCAGCTCCCTGCTCTCGCGTTCCCCGCAGCACCAGGCATCTCTTAAAGGGGCCGTCCCCGCATCAATGTCCAGAGACCGTGTCTATTATTCCTATGGGAACTACAACATTTTCAAAAAAAACATGTAATCTTTTGTGCCCTTATTGCTGTCCCAAACCTCGTGGGGGGGTGGGGGGGGGTTTGGGAAGATGAGTTCCATGTCTGTCAGTCCCACATTTCCAGCCATGCTTTTTTTTAAGTGCACCTTTTAAAATTATTTCAGATTTTAAAATTGAAAAAACCTCCTTGGTGCTCCCTATTTTTATAAGTTGTTTGCTGCTTTTATTGTGGGGGGGCGAAAGGGGAACAAAAAGTTATTTAACCATCTACCTCACTGATCAAATTTAGATTTAAGATATTTGCATGATATATTCTCTGGGTTTTCTTTTCTTGGCATTTATATATTTTTTTGTCTGTGGTAATGCAAAGCGTGTCACTCCTGAATGTTAGGTTGTATGGTGTGGGCAGGAGGGTAGTTACACCCTCTTGTGTTCGTATTCTCACTCAACCCTTGAGCTTCTTGTCACTTATACCTGCCACTTTTGGTTGGCCCACGCTTTACCTTACCACCTGGCTTCTTTTTCTTGCCGATCTCTTCTTAGTAATTTCTTGATCCGTAATCCTTTGATCCCCCTCTGGGGTTATAATCAGTTCCTGGGTTTTGCCAATTTATGGTCTCTATGTAGTATTTAGTTATTATTTGCTTACTTGAAAATTATTATTGGTGTTGGAACCATACCCTTTATTTAAGTAGTGTTAGGGTTATGTTGTATTGAGGTTGGGGGGTTCAGGTTAGGGTTAGGGTTGCTGCACTGGGGTTAGTGTTGGGGTTAGGTCGCAGTTAGGTTCAGGGCGATATTGGGGTTCGGTTGGGGTGCATCAGGGTTACGGTTAGGTGTTTAGGGGTGGAGTGGGGTTAGGGTTAGGTTTTCAAATGGTGGACAGAGGGGAGAAACGCCCTCCCTATGTTGTCTGCCTCTTGGTTCTGGCCCGCACCTCAGACTGTTGCTGTTGTCCAAATGAATGCACCTTGTGCTTTAGCTTTAGGCACCATCCAGAGTTCCTGCTGGGCTACGACAGAATGTGTCTCGTCCTCCAGCCTTAAGTACCATCCATCGTTCCTTCTTGGAACACTCCGACCGGTTTCGCCGCCCTTGCGGCTCCTCAGGGAGCTACAAACAAACAGACAAAGTCCTTAGTGCGTCACTTGCAAAGGTTAGGTTTCAAAATGGTGGGCAGAGGGGGGAAACGCCCTCCCTATGTTGTCTGCCTCTTGGTTCTGGCCCGCACCTCAGACTGTTGCTGTTGTCCAAATGAATGCACCTTGTGCTTTAGCTTTAGGCACCATCCAGAGTTCCTGCTTGGCTACCACTGAATGTGTCTCGTCCTCCAGCCTTAAGTACCATCCATCGTTCCTTCTTGGAACACTCCGACCGGTTTCGCCGCCCTTGCGGCTCCTCAGGGAGCTACAAACAAACAGACAAAGTCCTTTGTGCGTCACTTGCAAAGGTTAGGTTTTAAAATGGTGGGCAGAGGGGGGAAACGCCCTCCCTATGTTGTCCGCCTCTTGGTTCTGGCCCGCACTTCAGACTGTTGCTGTTGTCCAAATGAATGCACCTTGTGCTTTAGCTTTAGGCACAATCCAGAGTTCCTGCTTGGCTACAACTGAATGTGTCTCGTCCTCCAGCCTGAAGTACCATCCATCGTTCCTTCTTGGAACACTCCTACCGGTTTCGCCGCCCTTGCGGCTCCTCAGGGAGCTACAAACAAACAGACCAAGTCCTTAGTGCGTCACTTGCAAAGGTTAGGTTTTAAAATGGTGGGCAGTGGGGGGAAACGCCCTCCCTATGTTGTCTGCCTCTTGGTTCTGGACCGCACCTCAGACTGTTGCTGTTGTCCAAATGAATGCACCTTGTGCTTTAGCTTTAGGCACCATCCAGAGTTCCTGCTTGGCTACTACTGAATGTGTCTCGTCCTCCAGCCTTAAGTACCATCCATCGTTCCTTCTTGGAACACTCCGACCGGTTTCGCCGCCCTTGCGGCTCCTCAGGGAGCTACAAACAAGCAGACCAAGTCCTTCGTGCATCACTTGCAAAGGTTAGGTTTTAAAATGACGGGCAGAGGGGGGAAACGCCCTCCCTATGTTGTCTGCCTCTTGGTTCTGGCCCGCACCTCTGACTGTTGCTGTTATCCAAATGAATGCACCTTGTGCTTTAGCTTTAGGCACCATCCAGAGTTCCTGCTTGGCTGCTACTGAATGTTAAGGTTAGGGCTGGGTTAGGGTTAGGGTTACGCTGCATTAGGGTTAGGGATAGGGTTAGGGTTAGGGTTAGGGTGTATGGTGTGGGCAGGAGGGTAGTTACACTGCATTAGGGTTAGGGTTAGGGTTAGGGTTAGGGTTAGGGTTACGCTGCATTAGGGTTAGGGTTAGGTTTTAAAATGGTGGGCAGAGGGGGGAAAACGCCCTCCCGATGTTGTCTGCCTCTTGGTTCTGGCCCGCACCTCAGACTGTTGCTGTTGTCCAAATGAATGCACCTTGTGCTTTAGCTTTAGGCACCATCCAGAGTTCCTGCTTGGCTACTACTGAATGTGTCCCGTCCTCCAGCCTTAAGTACCATCCATCGTTCCTTCTTGGAACACTCCGACCGGTTTCGCCGCCCTTGCGGCTCCTCAGGGAGCTACAAACAAACAGACAAAGTCCTTAGTGCGTCACTTGCAAATGTTAGGTTTTAAAATGGTGGGCAGAGGGGGGAAAACGCCCTCCCTATGTTGTCTGCCTCTTGGTTCTGGCCCGCACCTCAGACTGTTGCTGTTGTCCAAATGAATGCACCTTGTGCTTTAGCTTTATGCACCATCCAGAGTTCCTGCTTGGCTACTACTGAATGTGTCTCGTCCTCCAGCCTTAAGTACCATCCATCGTTCCTTCTTGGAACACTCCGACCGGTTTCGCCGCCCTTGCGGCTCCTCAGGGAGCTACAAACAAACAGACAAAGTCCTTTGTGCGTCACTTGCAAAGGTTAGGTTTTAAAATGGTGGGCAGAGGGGGGAAACGCCCTCCCTATGTTGTCCGCCTCTTGGTTCTGGCCCGCACTTCAGACTGTTGCTGTTGTCCAAATGAATGCACCTTGTGCTTTAGCTTTAGGCACAATCCAGAGTTCCTGCTTGGCTACAACTGAATGTGTCTCGTCCTCCAGCCTTAAGTACCATCCATCGTTCCTTCTTGGAACACTCCTACCGGTTTCGCCGCCCTTGCGGCTCCTCAGGGAGCTACAAACAAACAGACCAAGTCCTTGGTGCGTCACTTGCAAAGGTTAGGTTTTAAAATGGTGGGCAGTGGGGGGAAACGCCCTCCCTATGTTGTCTGCCTCTTGGTTCTGGACCGCACCTCAGACTGTTGCTGTTGTCCAAATGAATGCACCTTGTGCTTTAGCTTTAGGCACCATCCAGAGTTCCTGCTTGGCTACTACTGAATGTGTCTCGTCCTCCAGCCTTAAGTACCATCCATCGTTCCTTCTTGGAACACTCCGACCGGTTTCGCCGCCCTTGCGGCTCCTCAGGGAGCTACAAACAAGCAGACCAAGTCCTTAGTGCATCACTTGCAAAGGTTAGGTTTTAAAATGACGGGCAGAGGGTGGAAACGCCCTCCCTATGTTGTCTGCCTCTTGGTTCTGGCCCGCACCTCTGACTGTTGCTGTTATCCAAATGAATGCACCTTGTGCTTTAGCTTTAGGCACCATCCAGAGTTCCTGCTTGGCTGCTACTGAATGTTAAGGTTAGGGTTAGGGTTAGGGTTAGGGTTAGGGTTACGCTGCATTAGGGTTAGGGATAGGGTTAGGGTTAGGGTTAGGGTGTATGGTGTGGGCAGGAGGGTAGTTACACTGCATTAGGGTTAGGGTTAGGGTTAGGGTTAGGGTTACGCTGCATTAGGGTTAGGGTTAGGTTTTAAAATGGTGGGCAGAGGGGGGAAAACGCCCTCCCGATGTTGTCTGCCTCTTGGTTCTGGCCCGCACCTCAGACTGTTGCTGTTGTCCAAATGAATGCACCTTGTGCTTTAGCTTTAGGCACCATCCAGAGTTCCTGCTTGGCTACTACTGAATGTGTCCCGTCCTCCAGCCTTAAGTACCATCCATCGTTCCTTCTTGGAACACTCCGACCGGTTTCGCCGCCCTTGCGGCTCCTCAGGGAGCTACAAACAAACAGACAAAGTCCTTAGTGCGTCACTTGCAAATGTTAGGTTTTAAAATGGTGGGCAGAGGGGGGAAAACGCCCTCGCTATGTTGTCTGCCTCTTGGTTCTGGCCCGCACCTCAGACTGTTGCTGTTGTCCAAATGAATGCACCTTGTGCTTTAGCTTTAGGCACCATCCAGAGTTCCTGCTTGGCGACTACTGAATGTGTCTCGTCCTCCAGCCTTAAGTACCATCCATCGTTCCTTCTTGGAACACTCCGACCGGTTTCGCCGCCCTTGCGGCTCCTCAGGGAGCTACAAACAAACAGACAAAGTCCTCAGTGCGTCACTTGCAAAGGTTAGGTTTTGAAATGGTGGGCAGAGGTGGGAAACGCCCTCCCTATGTTGTCTGCCTCTTTGTTCTGGCCCGCACCTCAGACTGTTGCTGTTGTCCAAATGAATGCACCTTGTGCTTAAGCTTTAGGCACCATCCAGAGTTCCTGCTTGGCTACTACTGAATGTGTCCCATCGTCCAGCCTTAAGTACCATCCATCGTTCCTTCTTGGAACACTCCGACCGGTTTCGCCGCCTTGCGGCTCCTCAGGGAGTTACAAACAAACAGACAAAGTCCTCAGTGCGTCACTTGCAAAGGTTAGGTGTAAAATGGTGGGCAGAGGGGGGAAACCCCCTCCCTATGTTGTCTGCCTCTTGGTTCTGGCCCGCACCTCAGACTGTTGCTGTTGTCCAAATGAATGCACCTTGTGCTTTAGCTTTAGGCACCATCCAGATTTCCTGCTTGACTACTACTGAATGTGTCTCGTCCTCCAGCCTTAAGTACCATCCATCGTTCCTTCTTGGAACACTCCGACCGGTTTCGCCGCCCTTGCGGCTCCTCAGGGAGCTACAAACAAACAGACAAAGTCCTCAGTGCGTCACTTGCAAAGGTTAGGTTTTGAAATGATGGGCAGAGGGGGGAAACGCCCTCCCTATGTTGTCTGCCTCTTGGTTCTGGCCCGCACCTCAGACTGTTGCTGTTGTCCAAATGAATGCACCTTGTGCTTTAGCTTTAGGCACCATCCAGAGTTCCTGCTTGGCTGCTGCTGAATGTTAGGGTTAGGGTTAGGGTTACGCTGCATTAGGGTTAGGGATAGGGTTAGGGTTAGGGTTAGGGTTAGGGTTAGGGTACATTAGGGTTAGGGTTAGCGTTCGAGTTAGGGTTAGGGTTAGGGTTAGGGTGTATGGTGTGGGCAGTAGGGTAGTTACACTGCATTAGGGTTAGGTTGTATGGTTTGGGCAGGAGGGTAGTTACACCCTCTTGTGTTCGTATTCTCACTCAACGCTTGAGCTTCTTGTCACTTATACCTGCCACTTTTGGTTCGCCCACGCTTTACCTTACCACCTGGCTTCTTTTTCTTGCCGATCGCTTCTTAGTAATTTCTTGATCCGTAATCCTTTGATCCCCCTCTGGGGTTATAATCAGTTCCTGGGTTTTGCCAATTTATGGTCTCTATGTCGTATTTAGTTATTATTATTGGTGTTGGAACTCTACCCTTTATTTTACGTAGTGTTAGGGTTATGTTGTATTGAGGTTGGGGGGTTCAGGTTAGGGTTAGGGTTGCTGCACTGGGGTTAGGTGAGGGTCCGGGTCGCAGTTAGGTTCAGGGCTATATTGGGGTTAGGGTTAGGGTTAGGGTTAGGGTTAGGGTTAGGGTTAGGGTTAGGGTTAGGGTTCATTAGGGTTAGGGTTAGGGTTAGGGTTAGGGTTAGGTTGTATGGTGTGGGCAGGAGGGTAGTTACACCCTCTTGTGTTCGTATTCTCACTCAACGCTTGAGCTTCTTGTCACTTATACCTGCCACTATTGGTTGGCCCACGCTTTACCTTACCACCTGGCTTCTTTTTCTTGCCGATCGCTTCTTCGTAATTTCTTGATCCGTAATCCTTTGATCCCCCTCTGGGGTTATAATCAGTTCCTGGGTTTTGCCAATTTATGGTCTCTATGTCGTATTTAGTTATTATTATTGGTGTTGGAACTCTACCCTTTATTTTACGTAGTGTTAGGGTTATGTTGTATTGAGGTTGGGGGGTTCAGGTTAGGGTTAGGGTTGCTGCACTGGGGTTAGTGTTGGGGTTAGGTGAGGGTCAGGGTCGCAGTTAGGTTCAGGGCTATATTGGGGTTAGGTTGGGGTGCATCAGGGTTAGGGTTAGGTGTTTAGGGGTGGGGTGGGGTTAGGGTTATGTTTTAGGGGTAGGGTTGGGTGCATCAGGGTTAGGGTTAGGTGTTTAGGGGTAGGGTAGGGTGCATCAGGGTTAGGGTTAGGTGTTTAGGGGTAGGGTAGGGTGCATCAGGGTTAGGGTCCAGGGTCAGAGTTGTGATTAGATTCAGGGCTGGGGGGTTGGAGTTATGGGTTAGGGTTGCATTAGGGGTAGGGTTAAGTGAGGGTCAGGGTTTAGGAGTAGGGTGGGGTGTGTTAGGCTTAGATTTTAGGGGTGGGGTTGGAGATTAGGTTTGCTGTATTAGAGTTACGGTTAGGCTTTAGGGGTAGAGTGGGGTGCATTTGGAGTTAGGATTTGGGATATGGATGGGGTCTGTTTGTAGTTAGGGTTGGGGCTTTGGTCTGTTTGTTGTGGGCAGTGTGGGGTTTAGTGGTTTTGGTTAGCTTAAACAGTAGGGGTTAGCTCTGTTTATTGTGATTAGGGTAGGGTGTGGTGTGGTTGCGGTTTGAGAGGTTTATCAAGTTGGGGTTGGGATTTGTGGTAATTAAGGTCGGGGCAGTTTTGTTTTTTGATGTTGGATTTCCCCCATTTTAGATCTGATTTAAGCCCTTTGGCAACTGAGTTTGTAGGGTTGTTATCCAGTGTTTTTCCCTCCTCTTCCTTTGTGAGGTTGTCCAGTTCATGTTGGTCTCCAACCCCATAAATTCCAGGGATTCAAGACCATGCTCCATGAAGTGTCGGGAGGTAGGTTTGTATACATCCTTTGTTCTAATAGCACTGAGGTGCCCTGTGAGCCTCATCCTTAGACTATTCCCTGTTTCTCCTACATACAAGATGTGGCATTGTTTGCATCGAATTGCATAAACAGCATTGTGCTGTTCACATGTAATTCTTTGTTTAATTAGGGCTGCTTTTCCTGTGTGTCTATTTTGTATCATTTTGCGGATTATTAGGTATTTACACGTCCCACATTTTGGGTTTGTGCAGTTCTGGGTTGTCTGTTTTCTTATCCTACTCCGAACCAGCATACCTCGAAGGTTTTGACTTCTTCTGTATGCTGACGTTATGTGGTATCGACTAAATGTGTCAACATCCTCTTTTAGTTTCCCAAATTGGGTTTTAATCACTCCGTGTATTAGTTTGGTCGTTGTATCGTATGTCGTTATCAGTGGTAGTCTTGCTACTTCTCTGTTTGGCCGTGGGCTATTCAGTCCCCTCAGGAAATCAGACTTAAGGTGCCTGAGGAACCTTTTCGTGTAACCTCTCTGTCTCAGTGCAGTAAATAGGGTTGTGGTGGCTTCCCTAAAGTCCTCTCCGTTTGTGCATATGCGGTGAAAACGTGTCAGTTGTGACTTCACCAGCCCCCGAAAGGTATGTTTTGGATGGTGGCTGTTTATGTGCAGGAGTGTGTGTGTGTCTGTTTCTTTAAAGAATACCTTTGTTGCTAGCTTGTGGCTGTTATTCTCCTGTTGTAATTTAAATACTGTGGTGTCCAGGAAATCCACACTTTCTCTATGTGTTGTAACTTTAAGTTTAATAGATTGGTGGTGACTGTTGAGAATACCTACAAATTCTTGCAATTCTGTTTCTGTGTGAGTCCAGACTCCCCATATGTCATCCAGGTATCTGTAATAACACATCGGGAGCTTGGAACACTTTTCAAAGACTGTGTTTTCCCAGTCTGCCATGTATATGTTTGCGTAGGCCGGGGCAAATTTCTTGCCCATAGCCGTGCCCTTAATCTGTAGGTAGAATTGCTCCTGGAATTCAAAGTCATTTTTTGTTAGTCCTAGGTATAATAGCTGGATTATGGCTGCATCTGGTCTGTGGGGTTGGGGGAACTTTCTAAGGATATTTTCCACTGCCTGTATGCCTCTGTCTGTTTCTATGTTTGTGTATAGGCTTTCAATGTCCATGGTAAAGAGTATTGCGTTCGGGGGTACGGTCAGTGAGTTCACTATTTCTATGAAGTGGTAAGTGTCTTTAATGTAGCTAGGGTGCTTCTGTGATAAGGGGTTTAGGAATGAGTCAATGTATTCTGCTATCCTGTAGGATTCACTACCACAGTCTGACACAATTGGTCTTCCTGGTGGTATTTCTCCTGGTACAGTCCATGTGTCAGGGTGCTTGTGTATTTTGGGTAGTATGTAGAATTTTCTGGGTTGTGGTTGTTCCCCCCTTAGGTATTCCACTTGTTTCTGATTTAAGTGTTTAGATTTCTTTAGTTCTGTTAAAATGTTTCCAATCTCTTTTCGTGTGTCCTGGTAAATTGGTCCTGCTAATTTCGTGTAGTGGGCTGTATTATTAAGCTGTCTGTGAGCTTCAAGTAGATACTGTTGCCTATCCATGATCACTATACTGCTGCCCTTATCTGCTGGTTTTATGATTATATCTAGATTGTTTCTAAGTTCTATGATTGCCCGTCTCTCTCTTCCAGTGAGGTTTTGCTTGTCTGTCTGTTTAGGGATTTTTTCAATTTGTGATTGAGTCTGTTTAATAAAGTTTAGGATTTCTGGCTCTATTTTATTGTTTGGTGGGGTCCATTCTGATGGTGGTGTAAAAGGTTGCTTGTCTGTTTCTGAATCGCTAAAGTAATCGGTCAGTTTTACTCTCCTGTAAAACCTTTTCAGATCTTCCTGAATTTGTACTTTACAATGTTTTGGGGTTGGAACAAATGTAAGGCCCTTGTTTAAAACCCTCTCCTGTACCTCTGTGGGGTTAAAGAGTTGGGAAATATTAATAACAGTTTTTCCCAGGTTCAATCTACCCTTCTCTTGGGTTAATGTCATTTTTAGTTTAAAGACTTCATCCAGGAACACTTCTCACCACGATGGACGTCTCGGCACTATACACCAGTATCCCCCACGATGACGGCATCGCTGCGACAGCATCAATACTCAACACCAACAACAGCCAATCTCCGGAAGCCATCCTACAACTCATCCGCTTCATCCTGGATCACAATGTCTTCACCTTCGATAACCAGTTCTTTACCCAAACACACGGAACAGCCATGGGGACCAAATTCGCACCCCAATACGCCAACATTTTCATGCACAAGTTCGAGCAGGACTTCTTCACTGCACAAGACCTCCAACCAACACTATACACCAGATACATCGACGACATTTTCTTTCTATGGACCCACGGCAAGGAATCACTAAAGAGACTACACGATAACATCAACAAGTTCCATCCCACCATCAAGCTCACCATGGACTACTCCTCAGAATCAGTTTCTTTCTTGGACACACGAATCTCCATCAAAGACGGGCACCTCAGCACCTCACTCTACCGCAAGCCCACGGACAACCTCACGATGCTCCACTTTTCCAGCTTCCACCCTAACCACGTCAAAGAGGCCATCCCCTATGGACAGGCCCTGCGAATACACAGGGTCTGCTCAGACGAGGAGGAACGCGATGGACACCTACAGACGCTGAAAGACGCCCTAGTAAGAACGGGATATGACGCTCGACTCATCGATCGACAGTTCCGACGGGCCACAGCAAAAAATCGCATAGACCTCCTCAGGAGACTAACACGGGACGCAACCAACAGAGTACCCTTTGTCGTCCAGTACTTCCCCGGAGCGGAGAAACTACGCCATGTTCTCCGCAGCCTTCAACATGTCATCAATGAGGACAAACACCTCGCTATGGCCATCCCCACACCTCCACTACTCGCCTTTAAACAGCCACCCAACCTCAAACAGACCATCGTTCGCAGCAAACTACCCAGCTTTCAAGAGAACAGCGTCCACGACGCCACACAACCCTGCCACGGTAACCTCTGCAAGACATGCCAGATCATCGACACAGATACCACCATCACACGAGATGACACCACCCACCAGGTGCATGGTTCATACTCCTGTGACTCGGCCAACGTTGTCTACCTCATACGTTGCAGGAAAGGATGCCCCAGAGCATGGTACATTGGCGAGACCATGCAGACGCTGCGACAACGGATGAACGGACACCGCGCAACAATCGCCAAACAGGAGGGTTCCCTCCCAGTCGGGGAACACTTCAGCAGTCATGGACATTCATCCACCGACCTTCGGGTAAGCGTACTCCAAGGCGGCCTTCGAGACACACGACAACGCAAAATCGTCGAGCAGAAATTGATAGCCAAGTTCCGCACCCATGAGGACGGCCTCAACCGGGATCTTGGGTTCATGTCACGCTACACGTTACCCCACCAGCGAACAAATGTTATCTGTTTTTAATATAATGGGTCATTTGCTGGCTCTCTCTGCCTTCCGGATGTTTCTGCCTCTCTCTGTGTTTTTTTTCCTCTGTTTTTTTTCCCTGTTTGTTTTTTTGTTGAATGTGTATTCGGGGGTTCTGCAGATGACACCTCTCTGTCTGAACACGGTGATTGCCTTGGCAACGGGCAGTTGCAGGGGCAGTCTGTAAACACCATGTATTATTCAATATGTATAAATGCGTAGGCTTCAAGGAGATCTTGAAACATTTGCCTGAGGAAGGAGAAAATCTCCGAAAGCTTGTGAATTTAAAATAAAATTGCTGGACTATAACTTGGTGTTGTAAAATTGTTTACAATTGTCAACCCCAGTCCATCACCGGCATCTCCATATTATGTTATGGGCAGTGCTATCTGTCCAATGGATGTGGTCAGCCCCCACTTTAAAGGATCTAGCATTAATTGCTGGTATGTAATTCTGTTTTTTTTATATGCTGGTTAATTCCTCTGATTGTATCCCTCTCCATTTCTGGAAGTAAGTTACTGAAGTTAATTTCCGGCACCCAGATCTGAGCATTTGGGAATGTGCTCTTAGCCAATTTAAGTAATGACTGCAGTTGCTTGGTTGCAGTCAGTGGTCTCTGCGTTCGATTATTAATGCCAACTGAGAGCACCACCTTTTTGGTCTCCGGACAGGGTTCCAATTTGTCCAGAATTGCTGTGACATGAATGAATTTAGCTCCTGGAAAGCTATCAATTTGGGTGGTGGGATTTGGGCATCTTTTTATCTTGGAGAGGTTGGAATCTCCTATTATTAAAATGGATTTTCTGGGTTCCAATTTCCAGGTAATGTTTTTTCGGCTGGTGTTGGGGTGCCTCGTCACTCTCTGTGCATCTTCCCCTTCAGAGTCAGGTTCTGCCCCTGTTGGTGTGTTTTCTGTTTCTATGTCTGCTACCCCTGCCTCCCCTATTGTGTTCCCTACCTCGGCTTCAGCTATTTCTGCCTCTCCTACTGTGTTGTCTGTCTGGGCTCTCATTGTTCCTGTCCTCATTTCTGTGTCTATTGGATTTACCTGTCCGGTCTGGTCGCTCCTTTGTTTCTGTGGAAGGGGTTGTTTTGTGACGCTGATCTCGGGCTCTAGAGCTGCTGTATTTCTTGGGATGGTTGGTTTGGTACAGTCTTTCTTTTGTCTCTGTGGGAGCGGTTGGTACGTGACCCTGGTTTTGGGGTACAGGAATGTTGTGCATGGATTTGTCCCTGGTGTAGGAGGGGTTCTCCCTTCTGTTTGTTTTGGGTCTGAGGAATCCCTAGTGATTTGGTTTAATACGGTCTGATGTTGGTTCCCCATGTAGTGCTGGGGTCTACGTGGCTCAGGCTCTTGAGAGCCAAGTGTGATGTCCAGGTCCCTAATGATGGCCACATTGGAAATCCTGGTCCTTGGCCTGTGGGGTGGGGTAGGGCTAGTCGCCGCCCTGGATGGCGGGGAAGGGGGGGTCACTGCCCTGGACCGCAAGGAAAGGGGGGTTTCAGTGGTCTGCTGGTGGTGTGATGAAGTCGGGGTAGCTGGCCCACGGGGTGGGGGGGTCTGTCGGTGGCGTGACGAAGTCATGGCAGCTGGCTCAAAGGGTGGGGGTGTGTGTTGGTGGTGTGACGAAGTCGTGGCAACTGGTGCAAGGGGTGGGGGGGTCCATCGGTGGCATGACGAAGTCATGGCAGCTGGCTCCAAGGGTGGGGGGGTGTGTTGGTGGTGTGACGAAGTCGTGGCAACTGGTGCAAGGGGTGGGGGGGTCTGCCGGTGGCGTGCTGAAGTCATGGCAGCTGGCTCAAAGGGTGGGGGGGTGTGTCGGTGGCTTGACGAGGTTGTGGCAGTTGGCTCACGGGGTGGGGGTGTCCGTCGGTGGCGTGACAAAGTCGTGGCAGCTGGCCCACGGGGTGGGGGGGGGGTTTTCAGTCCGTCTGCGGCATGAGGGGGCTGTGATCGCAGGCTGGTGGAACAAGGCTGCCCAGGTATTTGGCCTATGGCGTGGGGGCGTCCTAGTCCGTGTGCCGGTCCGCTGTTCTGTCCTCAATTGTGTGCTGGTCCCTTGCTCTGTCAACCGTGATGCTAATCCCACCACATGTCTCTTTGCCTCATCAATTGATTGAATTTTGAATTTATGTCTAAGACTCTTTTTAATCCAATTAGTGGCTTTCGTCATAATTTCTTCCAGGCGCTCTGTCACTGCAGCCTGAGCAAATTCATTTTCTAATTCTTCCAGGTTTGTTGTATAGTGCTCAATTAGAATCTGTCTGGTCTGTTTTGCCCAATTTTCTGAATTCAAAGCCAATTTGGTTAGGGTTTCCTGTGACGGTTTTGCCGGTTTTATAAAGCAGGTTAGTTTATCAGCTTGTTTTAAGATGCCCTTAGGGGGCTGATTCTGGCCCTTTAAGAATATTAGATGGTGGATTGTCTGGAAAATTCTATAAATTATTCTCACTGTTGTAGCAAATTCATCCCTGGCTACGGGGAGACACCTATGTGTACCAGGGTCCGACCTCATATGCGTACGGTTGTCAGACAACCTGCATGTGTTCCGCATAGTGTTAGCCATTCCCTGGGTGTAGAAAGGTGCAAAAGGTTTTAAAAGATGTTACTAGCTTCTATTTGGTAATAGAGGTCCCCGCTAGTAACTGTAATCTCACCCCACGGTGGCTCCCTGGCTCAGATGGTCTCCTGCCTGGGACTGCGTCCTCCAAACACTCCCCAGCTCAGCCGGCTGTCCCGCCTGGAAAGGCTCTTTTTCCACCGGTCTCACCTCCCCTCCGGTGGCTCTCTGGCTTCGATGGTTCTCTGCCTGCAACAGTACTATCCAAAAACTCTTTCGTTCAGTAAGTTCTCCGGCCTGGAATCTTTTTTTCTCCGACGTTTCGCTTATCCTTAAGCTTCATCAGGGAGAAAGGATTTTAACTTTGTTTACAGTTGTTTATAAGTCCGGAGCCTTGGACTGGCCCCTCCCCTGTGTGCTACTGTTGGCTGAAGTTTTGTTCCCGCCCACAAGCAGGCTAGCCTTGACCTGGGATTGGTTAGAATTTCTGTCCTGTATGTAATGAGTCCTGTCTCATGCAGGGCTGGCCCCGCCCCCTTCGCTCCACGTGTTCGTTATTTTTAAATTATATTTTTTTAACCTAATGTTTTAATGTTCCTTTAGTTTATCTTAGATGTTTGGGGGTTATTTTTTTTGAGGTAATGTTTTTAAAAATATTGCTTTTTAACCTTTGAATCTGTTTTAATGCTCCAGGTCATTCTGGCACCACGGAGTCTGACTGTCCGCTGACCCCGGGGCTTGATTACCTGTCCGCCTCACCTCATTTTTAAAATAAAAACATGAAGCTACTTCTCCAAACCCCCACCTCCGGCTATGCCTTTTAATTATGAGGGTATTTTAAACAATTAATTAAACTTCCCACCGATTTGCTCCTTTTTAAACCCGATCGCTCGTTAAACGAAACTCAATCTCACAGAATGCCTCACGCGTCGCTCGCTTTTCAGCGGCCGCGCAGAAAAAAACCGATTTCCAAGGTCCGATTCCCCAAAAAAACTCCCGAATCCGCCGCCACCCACCCCCCCCCGGGGGGAGAGGAGGGGGAAAGAAAGGTCCCCCAGCCCCAAAAAACCAAAGTAAACCCTTTTATTTAAGAGCGTTGCCCTCGTGTTTGACCCGAGAGAACTCCATATCCCAGAATGCCTCACGCGGCGCTCGCTTTTCAGCGGCCGCGTGGAACAAAATTTTGATTTCCAAGGTCCGATTCCCCATAAAAACTCCCGTAACCGCTGCCACCCGCCCCCCGGGGGGAGAGGAGGGGGAAAGAAAGGTCCCCCAGCCCCAGAGAGACCAAGTAAACCCTTTTATTTACGGGTCTTGCCCTCGTGTTTGACCCGAGAGAACTCCATATCCCAGAATGCTCGCTTTTCAGTCGCTGAGAAAAAAACCCGATTTCAAAGATAAAAATCACCCGGTGAACGCTCAAAATCTAAAGACTAGATAAAGTTATCGGATTCTCACCCGTGTCCCCAACTCCTCCAGATCCCCGGGGAAAGGGTTTCTTTTAAAAAAACCGAGGTCGATATCCAGCAGCTCCCTGCTGTCGCGTTCCCCGCAGCACCAGGCATCTCTTAAAGGGGCCGTCCCCGCAGCACCAGGCATCTCTTAAAGGGGCCGTCCCCGCATCCATGTCCAGAGACCGTGTCTATGGGAACTACAACTTTTTTTTAAAAAAAAATATGTAATCTTTTGTGCCCTTATTGCTGTCCCAAACCTCGTGGGGGGGGGGGGGTTGGGAAGATGAGTTCCATGTCTGTCAGACCCACATTTCCAGCCATGCTTTATTTTAAGTGCACCTTTTAAATATTTTAGATTTTAAAATTTAAAAAAACCTCCTTGGTGCTCCCTATTTTTATAAGTTGCTTGCTGCTTTTTTTGTGGGGGGGCAGAAGGGGAACAAAAAGTTATTTAACCATCTACCTCACTGATCAAGTTTAGATTTAAGGTATTTGCAAGATATATTCTCTGGGTTTTCTTTTCTTGGCATTTATATCTTTTTTTGTCTGTGGTAATGTAAAGCGTGTCACTCCTGAATGTTAGGTTGTATGGTGTGGGCAGGAGGGTAGTTACACCCTCTTGTGTTCGTATTCTCACTCAACCCTTGAGCTTCTTGTCACTTATACCTGCCACTTTTGGTTGGCCCACGCTTTACCTTACCACCTGGCTTCTTTTTCTTGCCGATCGCTTCTTAGTAATTTCTTGATCCGTAATCCTTTGATCCCCCTCTGGGGTTATAATCAGTTCCTGGGTTTTGCCAATTTATGGTCTCTATGTCGTATTTAGTTATTATTATTGGTGTTGGAACTCTACCCTTTATTTTACGTAGTGTTAGGGTTATGTTGTATTGAGGTTGGGGGGTTCAGGTTAGGGTTAGGGTTGCTGCACTGGGGTTAGTGTTGGGGTTAGGTGAGGGTCAGGGTCGCAGTTAGGTTCAGGGCTATATTGGGGTTAGGTTGGGGTGCATCAGGGTTAGGGTTAGGTGTTTAGGGGTGGGGTGGGGTTAGGGTTATGTTTTAGGGGTAGGGTTGGGTGCATCAGGGTTAGGGTTAGGTGTTTAGGGGTAGGGTAGGGTGCATCAGGGTTAGGGTTAGGTGTTTAGGGGTAGGGTAGGGTGCATCAGGGTTAGGGTCCAGGGTCAGAGTTGTGATTAGATTCAGGGCTGGGGGGTTGGAGTTATGGGTTAGGGTTGCATTAGGGGTAGGGTTAAGTGAGGGTCAGGGTTTAGGAGTAGGGTGGGGTGTGTTAGGCTTAGATTTTAGGGGTGGGGTGGGAGATTAGATTTGCTGTATTAGAGTTACGGTTAGGCTTTAGGGGTAGAGTGGGGTGCATTTGGAGTTAGGATTTGGGATATGGATGGGGTCTGTTTGTAGTTAGGGTTGGGGCTTTGGTCTGTTTGTTGTGGGCAGTGTGGGGTTTAGTGGTTTTGGTTAGCTTAAACAGTAGGGGTTAGCTCTGTTTATTGTGATTAGGGTAGGGTGTGGTGTGGTTGCGGTTTGAGAGGTTTATCAAGTTGGGGTTGGGATTTGTGGTAATTAAGGTCGGGGCAGTTTTGTTTTTTGATGTTGGATTTCCCCCATTTTAGATCTGATTTAAGCCCTTTGGTAACTGAGTTTGTAGGGTTGTTATCCAGTGTTTTTCCCTCCTCTTCCTTTGTGAGGTTGTCCAGTTCATGTTGGTCTCCAACCCCATAAATTCCAGGGATTCAAGACCATGCTCCATGAAGTGTCGGGAGGTAGGTTTGTATACATCCTTTGTTCTAATAGCACTGAGGTGCCCTGTGAGCCTCATCCTTAGACTATTCCCTGTTTCTCCTACATACAAGATGTGGCATTGTTTGCATCGAATTGCATAAACAGCATTGTGCTGTTCACATGTAATTCTTTGTTTAATTAGGGCTGCTTTTCCTGTGTGTCTATTTTGTATCATTTTGCGGATTATTAGGTATTTACACGTCCCACATTTTGGGTTTGTGCAGTTCTGGGTTGTCTGTTTTCTTATCCTACTCCGAACCAGCATACCTCGAAGGTTTTGACTTCTTCTGTATGCTGACGTTATGTGGTATCGACTAAATGTGTCAACATCCTCTTTTAGTTTCCCAAATTGGGTTTTAATCACTCCGTGTATTAGTTTGGTCGTTGTATCATATGTCGTTATCAGTGGTAGTCTTGCTACTTCTCTGTTTGGCCGTGGGCTATTCAGTCCCCTCAGGAAATCAGACTTAAGGTGCCTGAGGAACCTTTTCGTGTAACCTCTCTGTCTCAGTGCAGTAAATAGGGTTGTGGTGGCTTCCCTAAAGTCCTCTCCGTTTGTGCATATGCGGTGAAAACGTGTCAGTTGTGACTTCACCAGCCCCCGAAAGGTATGTTTTGGATGGTGGCTGTTTATGTGCAGGAGTGTGTGTGTGTCTGTTTCTTTAAAGAATACCTTTGTTGCTAGCTTGTGGCTGTTATTCTCCTGTTGTAATTTAAATACTGTGGTGTCCAGGAAATCCACACTTTCTCTATGTGTTGTAACTTTAAGTTTAATAGATTGGTGGTGACTGTTGAGAATACCTACAAATTCTTGCAATTCTGTTTCTGTGTGAGTCCAGACTCCCCATATGTCATCCAGGTATCTGTAATAACACATCGGGAGCTTGGAACACTTTTCAAAGACTGTGTTTTCCCAGTCTGCCATGTATATGTTTGCGTCGGCCGGGGCAAATTTCTTGCCCATAGCCGTGCCCTTAATCTGTAGGTAGAATTGCTCCTGGAATTCAAAGTCATTTTTTGTTAGTCCTAGGTGTAATAGCTGGATTATGGCTGCATCTGGTCTGTGGGGTTGGGGGAACTTTCTAAGGATATTTTCCACTGCCTGTATGCCTCTGTCTGTTTCTATGTTTGTGTATAGGCTTTCAATGTCCATGGTAAAGAGTATTGCGTTCGGGGGTACGGTCAGTGAGTTCACTATTTCTATGAAGTGGTAAGTGTCTTTAATGTAGCTAGGGTGCTTCTGTGATAAGGGGTTTAGGAATGAGTCAATGTATTCTGCTATCCTGTAGGATTCACTACCACAGTCTGACACAATTGGTCTTCCTGGTGGTATTTCTCCTGGTACAGTCCATGTGTCAGGGTGCTTGTGTATTTTGGGTAGTATGTAGAATTTTCTGGGTTGTGGTTGTTCCCCCCTTAGGTATTCCACTTGTTTCTGATTTAAGTGTTTAGATTTCTTTAGTTCTGTTAAAATGTTTCCAATCTCTTTTCGTGTGTCCTGGTAAATTGGTCCTGCTAATTTCGTGTAGTGGGCTGTATTATTAAGCTGTCTGTGAGCTTCAAGTAGGTACTGTTGCCTATCCATGATCACTATACTGCTGCCCTTATCTGCTGGTTTTATGATTATATCTAGATTGTTTCTAAGTTCTATGATTGCCCGTCTCTCTCTTCCAGTGAGGTTTTGCTTGTCTGTCTGTTTAGGGATTTTTTCAATTTGTGATTGAGTCTGTTTAATAAAGTTTAGGATTTCTGGCTCTATTTTATTGTTTGGTGGGGTCCATTCTGATGGTGGTGTAAAAGGTTGCTTGTCTGTTTCTGAATCGCTAAAGTAATCGGTCAGTTTTACTCTCCTGTAAAACCTTTTCAGATCTTCCTGAATTTGTACTTTACAATGTTTTGGGGTTGGAACAAATGTAAGGCCCTTGTTTAAAACCCTCTCCTGTACCTCTGTGGGGTTAAAGAGTTGGGAAATATTAATAACAGTTTTTCCCAGGTTCAATCTACCCTTCTCTTGGGTTAATGTCATTTTTAGTTTAAAGACTTCATCCACTGGTTTATTATGTTATGGGCAGTGCTATCTGTCCAATGGATGTGGTCAGCCCCCACTTTAAAGGATCTAGCATTAATTGCTGGTATGTAATTCTGTTTTTTTTATATGCTGGTTAATTCCTCTGATTGTATCCCTCTCCATTTCTGGAAGTAAGTTACTGAAGTTAATTTCCGGCACCCAGATCTGAGCATTTGGGAATGTGCTCTTAGCCAATTTAAGTAATGACTGCAGTTGCTTGGTTGCAGTCAGTGGTCTCTGCGTTCGATTATTAATGCCAACTGAGAGCACCACCTTTTTGGTCTCCGGACAGGGTTCCAATTTGTCCAGAATTGCTGTGACATGAATGAATTTAGCTCCTGGAAAGCTATCAATTTGGGTGGTGGGATTTGGGCATCTTTTTATCTTGGAGAGGTTGGAATCTCCTATTATTAAAATGGATTTTCTGGGTTCCAATTTCCAGGTAATGTTTTTTCGGCTGGTGTTGGGGTGCCTCGTCACTCTCTGTGCATCTTCCCCTTCAGAGTCAGGTTCTGCCCCTGTTGGTGTGTTTTCTGTTTCTATGTCTGCTACCCCTGCCTCCCCTATTGTGTTCCCTACCTCGGCTTCAGCTATTTCTGCCTCTCCTACTGTGTTGTCTGTCTGGGCTCTCATTGTTCCTGTCCTCATTTCTGTGTCTATTGGATTTACCTGTCCGGTCTGGTCGCTCCTTTGTTTCTGTGGAAGGGGTTGTTTTGTGACACTGATCTCGGGCTCTAGAACTGCTGTATTTCTTGGGATGGTTGGTTTGGTACAGTCTTTCTTTTGTCTCTGTGGGAGCGGTTGGTACGTGACCCTGGTTTTGGGGTACAGGAATGTTGTGCATGGATTTGTCCCTGGTGTAGGAGGGGTTCTCCCTTCTGTTTGTTTTGGGTCTGAGGAATCCCTAGTGATTTGGTTTAATACGGTCTGATGTTGGTTCCCCATGTAGTGCTGGGGTCTACGTGGCTCAGGCTCTTGAGAGCCAAGTGTGATGTCCAGGTCCCTAATGATGGCCACATTGGAAATCCTGGTCCTTGGCCTGTGGGGTGGGGTAGGGCTAGTCGCCGCCCTGGATGGCGGGGAAGGGGGGGGTCACTGCCCTGGACCGCAAGGAAAGGGGGGTTTCAGTGGTCTGCTGGTGGTGTGATGAAGTCGGGGTAGCTGGCCCACGGGGTGGGGGGGTCTGTCGGTGGCGTGACGAAGTCATGGCAGCTGGCTCAAAGGGTGGGGGTGTGTGTTGGTGGTGTGACGAAGTCGTGGCAACTGGTGCAAGGGGTGGGGGGGTCCATCGGTGGCATGACGAAGTCATGGCAGCTGGCTCCAAGGGTGGGGGTGTGTGTTGGTGGTGTGACGAAGTCGTGGCAACTGGTACAAGGGGTGGGGGTGTCTGCCGGTGACGTGCTGAAGTCATGGCAGCTGGCTCAAAGGGTGGGGGGGTGTGTCGGTGGCTTGACGAGGTTGTGGCAGTTGGCTCACGGGGTGGGGGTGTCCGTCGGTGGCGTGACAAAGTCGTGGCAGCTGGCCCACGGGGTGGGGGGGGGGGGTTTCAGTCCGTCTGCGGCATGAGGGGGCTGTGATCGCAGGCTGGTGGAACAAGGCTGCCCAGGTATTTGGCCTATGGCGTGGGGGCGTCCTAGTCCGTGTGCCGGTCCGCTGTTCTGTCCTCAATTGTGTGCTGGTCCCTTGCTCTGTCAACCGTGATGCTAATCCCACCACATGTCTCTTTGCCTCATCAATTGATTGAATTTTGAATTTATGTCTAAGACTCTTTTTAATCCAATTAGTGGCTTTCGTCATAATTTCTTCCAGGCGCTCTGTCACTGCAGCCTGAGCAAATTCATTTTCTAATTCTTCCAGGTTTGTTGTATAGTGCTCAATTAGAATCTGTCTGGTCTGTTTTGCCCAATTTTCTGAATTCAAAGCCAATTTGGTTAGGGTTTCCTGTGACGGTTTTGCCGGTTTTATAAAGCAGGTTAGTTTATCAGCTTGTTTTAAGATGCCCTTAGGGGGCTGATTCTGGCCCTTTAAGAATATTAGATGGTGGATTGTCTGGAAAATTCTATAAATTATTCTCACTGTTGTAGCAAATTCATCCCTGGCTACGGGGAGACACCTATGTGTACCAGGGTCCGACCTCATATGCGTACGGTTGTCAGACAACCTGCATGTGTTCCGCATAGTGTTAGCCATTCCCTGGGTGTAGAAAGGTGCAAAAGGTTTTAAAAGATGTTACTAGCTTCTATTTGGTAATAGAGGTCCCCGCTAGTAACTGTAATCTCACCCCACGGTGGCTCCCTGGCTCAGATGGTCTCCTGCCTGGGACTGCGTCCTCCAAACACTCCCCAGCTCAGCCGGCTGTCCCGCCTGGAAAGGCTCTTTTTCCACCGGTCTCACCTCCCCTCCGGTGGCTCTCTGGCTTCGATGGTTCTCTGCCTGCAACAGTACTATCCAAAAACTCTTTCGTTCAGTAAGTTCTCCGGCCTGGAATCTTTTTTTCTCCAAATTATTCTCACTGTCGTAGCAAATTCATCCCTGGCTATGGGGAGACACCTATGTGTACCAGGGTCCGACCTCATATGCGTGCGGTTGTCAGACAACCTGCATGTGTTCCGCATAGTGTTAGCCATTCCCTGGGTGTAGAAAGGTGCAAAAGGTTTTAAAAGATGTTACTAGCTTCTATTTGGTAATAGAGGTCCCCGCTAGTAACTGTAATCCCACCCCACGGTGGCTCCCTGGCTCAGATGGTCTCCTGCCTGGGACTGCGTCCTCCAAACACTCCCCAGCTCAGCCGGCTGTCCCGCCTGGAAAGGCTCTTTTTCCACCGGTCTCACCTCCCCTCCGGTGGCTCTCTGGCTTCGATGGTTCTCTGCCTGCAACAGTACTATCCAAAAACTCTTTCGTTCAGTAAGTTCTCCGGCCTGGAATCTTTTTTTCTCCGACGTTTCGCTTATCCTTAAGCTTCATCAGGGAGAAAGGATTTTAACTTTGTTTACAATTGCTTATAAGTACGGAGCCTTGGACTGGCCCCTCCCCTGTGTGCTACTGTTGGCTGAAGTTTTGTTCCCGCCCACAAGCAGGCTAGCCTTGACCTGGGATTGGTTAGAATTTCTGTCCTGTATGTAATGAGTCCTGTCTCATGCAGGGCTGGCCCCGCCCCCTTCGCTCCACGTGTTCGTTAATTTAAATTATATTTTTTTAACCTAATGTTTTAATGTTCCTTTAGTTTATCTTAGATGTTTGGGGTTATTTTTTTTGAGGTAATGTTTTTAAAAATATTGCTTTTTAACCTTTGAATCTGTTTTAATGCTCCAGGTCATTCTGGCGCCACGGAGTCTGACTGTCTGCTGACCCCGGGGCTTGATTACCTGTCCGCCTCACCTCATTTTTTAAATAAAAACATGAAGCTACTTCTCCAAACCCCCACCTCCGGCTATGCCTTTTAATTATGAGGGTATTTTAAACAATTAATTAAACTTCCCACCGATTTGCTCCTTTTTAAACCCGATCGCTCGTTAAACGAAACTCAATCTCCCAGAATGCCTCACGCGTCGCTCGCTTTTCAGCGGCCGCGCAGAAAAAAACCGATTTCCAAGGTCCGATTCCCCAAAAAAAACTCCCGAATCCGCCGCCACCCACCCCCCCGGGGGGAGAGGAGGGGGAAAGAAAGGTCCCCCAGCCCCAAAAAACCAAAGTAAACCCTTTTATTTAAGAGCGTTGCCCTCGTGTTTGACCCGAGAGAACTCCATATCCCAGAATGCCTCACGCGGCGCTCGCTTTTCAGCGGCCGCGTGGAACAAAATTTTGATTTCCAAGGTCCGATTCCCCATAAAAACTCCCGTAACCGCTGCCACCCGCCCCCCGGGGGGAGAGGAGGGGGAAAGAAAGGTCCCCCAGCCCCAGAGAGACCAAGTAAACCCTTTTATTTACGGGTCTTGCCCTCGTGTTTGACCCGAGAGAACTCCATATCCCAGAATGCCTCACGCGGCGCTCGCTTTTCAGTCGCTGAGAAAAAAACCCGATTTCAAAGATAAAAATCACCCGGTGAACGCTCAAAATCTAAAGACTAGATAAAGTTATCGGATTCTCACCCGTGTCCCCAACTCCTCCAGATCCCCGGGGAAAGGGTTTCTTTTTAAAAAACCGAGGTCGATATCCAGCAGCTCCCTGCTGTCGCGTTCCCCGCAGCACCAGGCATCTCTTAAAGGGGCCGTCCCCGCAGCACCAGGCATCTCTTAAAGGGGCCGTCCCCGCATCAATGTCCAGAGACCGTGTCTATGGGAACTACAACTTTTTAAAAAAAAATATGTAATCTTTTGTGCCCTTATTGCTGTCCCAAACCTCGTGGGGGGGGGGGGGGGTTTGGGAAGATGAGTTCCATGTCTGTCAGACCCACATTTCCAGCTATGCTTTATTTTAAGTGCACCTTTTAAATATTTTAGATTTTAAAATTTAAAAAAACCTCCTTGGTGCTCCCTATTTTTATAAGTTGCTTGCTGCTTTTTTTGTGGGGGGGCAGAAGGGGAACAAAAAGTTATTTAACCATCTACCTCACTGATCAAGTTTAGATTTAAGGTATTTGCAAGATATATTCTCTGGGTTTTCTTTTCTTGGCATTTATATCTTTTTTTGTCTGTGGTAATGTAAAGCGTGTCACTCCTGAATGTTAGGTTGTATGGTGTGGGCAGGAGGGTAGTTACACCCTCTTGTGTTCGTATTCTCACTCAACCCTTGAGCTTCTTGTCACTTATACCTGCCACTTTTGGTTGGCCCACGCTTTACCTTACCACCTGGCTTCTTTTTCTTGCCGATCGCTTCTTAGTAATTTCTTGATCCGTAATCCTTTGATCCCCCTCTGGGGTTATAATCAGTTCCTGGGTTTTGCCAATTTATGGTCTCTATGTCGTATTTAGTTATTATTATTTGTGTTGGAACTCTACCCTTTATTTTACGTAGTGTTAGGGTTATGTTGTATTGAGGTTGGGGGTTCAGGTTAGGGTTAGGGTTGCTGCACTGGGGTTAGTGTTGGGGTTAGGTGAGGGTCAGGGTCGCAGTTAGGTTCAGGGCTATATTGGGGTTAGGTTGGGGTGCATCAGGGTTAGGGTTAGGTGTTTAGGGGTGGGGTGGGGTTAGGGTTATGTTTTAGGGGTAGGGTTGGGTGCATCAGGGTTAGGGTTAGGTGTTTAGGGGTAGGGTAGGGTGCATCAGGGTTAGGGTCCAGGGTCAGAGTTGTGATTAGATTCAGGGCTGGGGGGTTGGAGTTATGGGTTAGGGTTGCATTAGGGGTAGGGTTAAGTGAGGGTCAGGGTTTAGGAGTAGGGTGGGGTGTGTTAGGCTTAGATTTTAGGGGTGGGGTGGGAGATTAGGTTTGCTGTATTAGAGTTACGGTTAGGCTTTAGGGGTAGAGTGGGGTGCATTTGGAGTTAGGATTTGCGATATGGATGGGGTCTGTTTGTAGTTAGGGTTGGGGCTTTGGTCTGTTTGTTGTGGGCAGTGTGGGGTTTAGTGGTTTTGGTTAGCTTAAACAGTATGGGTCAGCTCTGTTTATTGTGATTAGGGTAGGGTGTGGTGTGGTTGCGGTTTGAGAGGTTTATCAAGTTGGGGTTGGGATTTGTGGTAATTAAGGTCGGGGCAGTTTTGTTTTTTGATGTTGGATTTCCCCCATTTTAGATCTGATTTAAGCCCTTTGGTAACTGAGTTTGTAGGGTTGTTATCCAGTGTTTTTCCCTCCTCTTCCTTTGTGAGGTTGTCCAGTTCATGTTGGTCTCCAACCCCATAAATTCCAGGGATTCAAGACCATGCTCCATGAAGTGTCGGGAGGTAGGTTTGTATACATCCTTTGTTCTAATAGCACTGAGGTGCCCTGTGAGCCTCATCCTTAGACTATTCCCTGTTTCTCCTACATACAAGATGTGGCATTGTTTGCATCGAATTGCATAAACAGCATTGTGCTGTTCACATGTAATTCTTTGTTTAATTAGGGCTGCTTTTCCTGTGTGTCTATTTTGTATCATTTTGCGGATTATTAGGTATTTACACGTCCCACATTTTGGGTTTGGGGTTAGGGTTAGGGTTAGGGTTAGGGTTAGGGTTAGGGTTAGGGATTAAAATGGTGGGCAGAGGGGGGAAAACGCCCTCCCTATGTTGTCTGCCTCTTGGTTCTGGCCCGCACCTCAGACTGTTGCTGTTGTCCAAATGAATGCACCTTGTGCTTTAGCTTTAGGCACCATCCAGAGTTCCTGCTTGGCTACTACTGAATGTGTCCCGTCCTCCAGCCTTAAGTACCATCCATCGTTCCTTCTTGGAACACTCCGACCGGTTTCGCCATCTTGCGGCTCATCAGGGAGCTATAAACAAACAGACCAAGTCCTTAGTGCGTCACTTGCAAAAGTTAGGTTTTAAAATGGTGGGCAGAGGGGGGAAAACGCCCTCCCTATGTTGTCTGCCTCTTGGTTCTGGCCCGCACTTCAGACTGTTGCTGTTGTCCAAATGAATGCACCTTGTGCTTTAGCTTTAGGCACCATCCAGAGTTCCTGCTTGGCTACTACTGAATGTGTCCCGTCCTCCAGCCTTAAGTACCATCCATCGTTCCTTCTTGGAACACTCCGACCGGTTTCGCCATCTTGCGGCTCATCAGGGAGCTATAAACAAACAGACCAAGTCCTTAGTGCGTCACTTGCAAAAGTTAGGTTTTAAAATGGTGGGCAGAGGGGGGAAAACGCCCTCCCTATGTTGTCTGCCTCTTGGTTCTGGCCCGCACCTCAGACTGTTGCTGTTGTCCAAATGAATGCACCTTGTGCTTTAGCTTTAGGCACCATCCAGAGTTCCTGCTTGGCTACTACTGAATGTGTCCCGTCCTCCAGCCTTAAGTACCATCCATCGTTCCTTCTTGGAACACTCCGACCGGTTTCGCCATCTTGCGGCTCATCAGGGAGCTATAAACAAACAGACCAAGTCCTTAGTGCGTCACTTGCAAAAGTTAG